>NC_052353.1:38111122-38241568 GCF_009727055.1 Benincasa hispida
AACTTTCTCATTAAATCAGGGATTATAAATTAATACCAAAATTAAAATATATTTTTGACTTTATCGTGTGTTGAATATCGGACCAAATTAACATTGAGATTTTTATAAATATATCCCCAAATCGAAAAAAATTTAAAAAGAATATAAGATTTGTTATAATTAAGATCTTGTGAAGATTTATAACAAAACAATATGATCCATGTTACCGAGAAGAACCCAAAATTTGTGAATCAAAGGTTCCAAATTATAAATTTAACCTAAAATTAAGAAATGTCAAAATAATTTAATCGTAATATTGTTGTTTGCAGAATAGGCATGGACTCATATCCGACATGAAAACCCAACTTGTTCTAACTTTTATAGTTAATTTATTCTTAAAAGGTATATGAAAAATTTAAAGAATATCATATATTTTTTTTTATTTTTTACCAGTCGGTCGGAATTAAAATCAATACATATTTGAAAATAGGGTCAAAATAAGACATTATATAATAGGATTTAAAAGAAATAAAGGAGTTTGAGTTTTCCTTTTCTTAAATAGAATTTTAATAATTAAACATTTGTTTGTACTATATAAATAAACAACACAACTTTGAATTATCTGTTTAATATTCAAAGAAAAAAGAAATTTGGGTGATCTTCCCCATTCCTCTCCGCATCAAATTTTGTGCTTCAATTATGGGAAAATTACTATGTCTAACTCCTTTAATGCCATTAATGGAAGATTGATGTAAGCAATGTCTTCTGGCTAATTGCTAATATTAATGATTAAATGATTACTTTAATCACTCTTCTTCTTACAACTTACAACCAAACATCTTTTTGTTTCACTAATTCTTCACCCACTTGGAAAACACCACTTTTCTTCTAAATCTTCTCAATCTTGCCAATCAAAAACTTTTAATTTAATCATTCTTCTTCTCCCTTATCTCTACACGACGCCCACTTTTTCTAGCTGTCTCGTTCTCATCTTCGGGCGTTTGTATATTATTTAAATCTCAACTTCCTCATTTAATTTCACCTTCTTTGCAATTTACAATTAATTCTTTCCTACATCGTGTTCTAATTAATTAATCATTTTTCTTGTTTTTTACAGGACATCGGAGTTGTGGTTGAAACTAATATCTCGTTTGATATACCCTTTTGTCAACAATGGACGATTGCAATTAACAAATTAAGTCCACTTTATCTTGCATTTGGGCCTAAAGACTTTCAAGGTGGTCATCAAGTTGCTAAGGAGTTGCTCCAAAAAAGGTTTTTTTTATTTTCTTTTCTCCTCAAACCCAATGAGGTTTTTTCAAACTTTTCATCTAAACAATATTATTTGACAAATATTGAAAAAAATAAAAGCAGAATAATGACTGGTATTGCATTAATATTTGAACATGCAGTTGATTGTGCTTAGAATAGCACCAAAATTTCCTTGGAATTTGGGTTGGCTGAGAGAACAGCTGGTTTGTTGTTATTACTCATAGAGTGCATTTGAATATTCTAATTAATAAAGTTAAGACATCTTCGAGTAAAGTTCCTAAATCTCTCCATTGATACAAGATGCACACAATTCTTTTTCAACAAGCATCCTTATGGGTTATAATTCATGTTCGATTAATCTTATTCATATGCATTGCAAATATTTATTTAATTCCTTAGTTAGGCTATGATTGGATTAATCATCTGATCGTTATGATTTATGTACATTTAATTTTTTACACTACAGGAACTATTGTTAACAATTTTATGAATTCAATTGGATGTGGGAAATAGCAAACATAGGAGGGAAGAAATCGAAGAGCTTTCAAACAAATTTAATTTGAACTTTTGTCTCAACAAGTAATGGAAGCATATTTGGGTGTTTTGATGAAAAAAAATGTCTGTCTTTGTTGTTGAGGTGCGTCTAATGACATTCATTTTTTTGAAATATTTGGGAGAGGATATTACTCAAGATACAACTTCATTCAAAATTTGCACAAATGAATATGGGCAATTATTTTATCACAACAGCTATGTCTTATTGCAATAAGGTTTGTTTTCTTTATCATTTATTTTTTTTGTTTCTATACGTGTTATGGTTATAATGTTATTAGTATTTGATATAAAAGTTTATATCATTAACTAGGTCGTCTATAATTTTAATACATCGTCTTTTTAGGATTTCTTGAAATTATCTCAAAGGTCCAATTGTTGCTATTTAAATGAGGAGAAAGCGTCATTAGTACAATGAGAGCATAACTATACGGCACAGTGAGGGCATATTAATATATATGGTTATAAATTAACCTTTCGTTCATAAAGATATTTTGAAGGATTGTTACTCCCTACAAGCTATTTTTTTTTTGACATTGTAGGGAAATGTCTTATTTAAATTACTTTTTAAAAGAAGCCATTTTAAGAACCACTGGCTTATTCTTCATCTCATTCGTATGGAAAAAAAAAGAACGTGATTCTATCGGCACAACGTGATAAAAAGAAGTTATTTAAATTACAGAGTTTTAAAGTTGAAATATTTTTTCAAAGTATATGCCATTGGTTTATCTAGTTTTGAAGGTTTGTTTTTTTGGAATATGGAGAAAAAAAAAGTAGGCCTATTTAGGAACATGTATTGTATAGATGAATATGTGAACTTATGTATTTGTTCCCTACTATAGAAAGTCATATCATTGTTTTGGATTTTTTTCTTTTTTTTTCATTCTGTTTTGAGAAAAAAAAAGAGCTTTTTTTTTTTTTCAATGTATAACAAGTTTTTGTATTTTCTTTTTGTTTGCACCAATAGTTGCTTTAGTATATTGTGAATTTGTGGGTAACAACATTTTGCTTTCCTATTAGTTCTTTTGTGTTTCGTTATAATTAGTTATTGTTTATATATATTCTCTCTTAATTTTAGCATTTCTTTTTTCTTTATTTTTTGATAGTTGGTTTTTCATTGTTGATGTTTTTAAAACGAGTTAAACAAGTAACAAAAAAAAAAAAAAAGTAAATAACAAAACAAATAGACTCACAAAAGAAAAAGTAGTGTCTAATAAACTTAGAATATTCAAAAATACAAAAACTAAAGATCATTTGATAATAAATTAATTTTAGCAATTGGTTTTTGAAATTAAATTTTTATAAAGACTATACCATTGGTTTCTTTGCTTTATTTTCTCATTTTCAAGATTGTTTTCAAAATAACCTAAACTAAGTTTTGCGAAAAACTTATATATATAATATAATAAAAGTTATAACAAATAGTTAAAAAAAAAACAATTATAAACATTATTAATGTTTATTAAATGTTCATTATAATTTGTTAAAAAAACATTATAAACATCTTCTATTAATGGTTAGAGAAAGATACAAAACATTATAAACAAATAGTAAAAAAAAAACAAGCATATTTTTTAAAAAAACTAAATAACTATCAAACAAGAGATTAGAAATTAAATATATAATTCAATGTTTAAATAAAAAAATTAATATAATGGTGATAGATCCAAAGACCAGGTTCAGCCTGAGTATATAGTTCAAGTAGTTTAAGTCATCATATATATGTTTTAATTAATATCATATGTTTTCATTCACACCCTTGCATTATTGAAGTAGCTAGGAAAGTAGAACAAATAATTTACGATAAAAAAGATTAAATTACAAATTTGGTCTTCATAATTTAAAAAATTTAGAAGATAGTCTCTATAGCTTGATAGAACGTTTTAAATGTTTCCTATATAGGGACTATTCACAAAACTTTTATAAAATCGTAGGAGCTAAATTATAAACTATAAGGATTAAATTCAGACATTCTTCAAACTATAAGGACCAAACTTGAAATTTAACCTAAAAAATCCTAACATATAATTTGACCATAGTTACTATGAAATTGTTCACACTCCATACTACATATATACGCAAAGATCAAGAACATCTCAATCCTTCAACTCCCTCTCCTAAGTTTTTTTTTGTTTTTTAATCTAAGGAAGCTCACTAGTTTTATGATAGAAATACTTCTTTATTTGGTCTAACTTTAAGGTCATTCATATCGTCCGAGAGTTGTTTGGTAAGTTACGTTAGTTTATATACTCGTAAAGTTCATATGTCTATATTTGAGTGTTTAGGGTGCTAAGTCATTATGTTAGGGGTATATGGTGCAGTTTTTTTAATTATTTTTTATTTTTACATAAATAATCTGTTTTTATGATGGTTGTTTTTATTTGGAAACTTTATATATATATATATAATAATAATAAATTATAAATTTCACTTTATTTTATTGTTTTTTAAACACATATGTATTGTTGAGAGTTTTAAAAAATGGGGTTTAGGGTTTATTTTTGGATCATGCATTTCTTTTTCTTTTTTTTTTTAGTTTAAGCAATCATTTTAAAAATTTGTGCATGTGACATTTCTAGTTAAGTCATTTTTACTCTAAGACTTTTGGTAAAAATAAATAAATAAAATATAAAACACTTATGTGTTTTGACACTTTTTTTATTAAATGTATTTTACGTACAAGTTTATTTGATTTCTTACATGATAAAAGTACTTTATAATGTTAAATTACTATAAAGAACGACTATAAAATACTATGAATTAATAAAAGACATCGAGAATTCAACATTTTGATGGAACTTACGTACTTTTGTATCAACAAAGGTGTTTTAATTGACAATTTTGTGCGGCAACTTAAATTATAATATTTATTAATGTTATATATGTATTTTTAAATTAATAGTTATTTTAAACGTTAAATTAAGGTTTTATTGTTGATTTTATGTCACAAGCGTCAACAAAACAAAAAATTCATGTGTCAATAAACCCTAAATTTGTAGTTATCATAATTTAAAATAATGGTCATCAGATCGTTGGTGGAGTGGCTGTCGTCGGTGTTTGCCGTCAACAACGGTGGTTGGATGTTGCCATAGTTGGCCATAGATGGTGGTTGTCGGAGTTGGCCGTCGAAGATGTTTGCCTGAGTTGGTCGTCTAAGGTTGTCAACAGAGTTGGTTGTCGAAGGTGGTCGCCGAAGTTGGTTCTTAGAGGTGGTCATCGAAGTTGAGTAGTGAGGCATCGATGGTGATGAGAACTTAGTACATTGTTGATGATATGGTATAAAATGTCGGTGATATACAAGTTTGCCTCCCAACAAATAAGTCGAGTTCATATCTCATCTCATCTCATCTCATTCTCTCACCCCAAACACCCTCCGAGTAATATCTAAAATCAAAGGTATATCAATTCTATGACCGATAAATTAGAAATTCTAAGCACAAACGAAAATCTTTTATTATAGTTATTAACAATAAAACTCAATTAATTTTTGTTAAATTAAAATATGTATTATATATATATTATAATATATATAATATATGATATTTTAAAATAATAATTGTTCTAAGTTTTTTTTAACTAATAAACACCTTATTATGAATATTATAATAATAAATAGATGTCTATTGCTTAGTGTTCCAAAAGCCATGAGTCATCCTTCATGTTGTCCATGTGCCTTGTAATTGTTCATGCTTGGTGTCAGTTCACATCCTACTAACCACTTTGCCTATAAATAGTGACATTTGGTGGATCTTAAAATCACACATACATGGGTGAGAATTTCACTTCAAAATTCTACTAATTTTCATATTTGTTCTAATTTTATAATTTTAGTTATTTTATGTTTTTAGTTATTTTATTTTATATATCTAATATTATTATATAAATATATTATTATATTTTATTTTCTCTATATCCGTATTCCCGTCGTGCTCCTCAATTTCACAACATGTTATCAGCACGAGCTCCTGTCGTTTTCTTCGCTGAAGGTAGGTCATAAAGTTATGTCGATTTTTCCTTCTTCGTTATAATTAACAAATTTAATGTTATTTTGCATATTCAATATCTATTAAATTTCTTACATAAGTACAATATTTTATGATAGTGCCACCATGACAAATCTCACAAAATTAGAATTTGCTCCCTTGATATTAACGGCAATAATTATTTGTCATGGGTACTTGATGCCGAAATCCACCTGGATGCTATGAATCTTGGGGAGACTATTAAAGATGAAAATACGACATCCAGTCCGGAAAAAGCAAAAGCTATGATTTTTCTTCATCATCATCTCCACAAGGGATTGAAAATGGAGTATCTTACAATAAAAGATCCCCGTATCTTGTGAAAAAATATAAAAGAGAGGTGTGATCATAAAAAAAATTAGTTATTCTTCCTAAAGCTCGTTATGAGTGAATGCAGTTGAGTGGATGCACTTGAGGCTACAAGATTTCAAATCAGTAAGTGATTACAACTCCGTATTAGTTAAAATCAGTTGAAATTGATGTTATGCAGAGAGAAAATTACTGATGATATGTTAGAAAAGACATTTTCTACATTTCATGTCTCGAATACGCTCCTGCAACAACAATATCGAGAGAAATGTTTTAAAAAATATTTTGAACTAATTTCATGTCTTCTCGTGGCCCAAAAAAATAACAAATTGTTGATGAAGAACCACGAAACTCGACAATAGGAACAACACCATTCCCTGAAGTGAATGTTGTGAATGTTAATAATCGTGGTCGAGGACATAGTTAAGGTCGTGGTGAGGTCATGACCGTGGTAGAGGAAGAAATTATTATTATTTTCATGGTGGTCGCTCTAATAATTTAAATTTCAAAAGAATCACATAAAATGATGATCTCAAAGGAAAAGCTCCACAAGATAAAAGTTCAAAGAGTATTAAAATAAATGCTTCCGATGTGGAATGACTGGCCATTGGTCACGTATCGATCATACGTCAAAACACTTAGTTGACCTCTATCAAGCCTCCCTGAAGGAAAAAGAGAAAAATGTGGAAGCAAATTTTGCATACCAAGGTAATGACATATTTGACCCATTCGACATGACAAATTTGGATGTGGCGGACTTCTTTAAATCTCCTGAAGAGAAGATTGGCATAGTTGGTAGAACATCAAATGTTTCTTTTAACTTTGAGAATATCTAGACTTAATGTTGGTATTTTCTTTTATCTAATCTTCATGTTTTTTTTAGTAACTTTTGTATATTTTAAATGTTATTTTTCTTATTGTAATTATTTTCTTTTGATGAAGAAACATGGATCATTTTCATATGCTGGGTGTTTCAAAAATGAGTAAAAAAGATCTATGTCTTGCAGACAGTGCAAGTAACTCACAATACTTACAATAAAAAAAATACTTTTTCAAATTGACAATACTGAAAGCAAAAATAAATACAATATCAGGTTCTGCAATCTTGATCGAAGGTTTTGGGAAAGCAAATATTATTTTGCTTAATGGAATAAAATTTACAATTGACAATGCATTGTTCTCTAAGTCAATCAAAGAGAAATCTTCTAAGTTTTAAAGATATATGTTGCAATGGTTATCACATTGAGACTGATAGTAAGAATAGTGTGGAATATCTATATATCATATCCACTGTCTCAAATGAAAAACGTATATTGGAAGAGTTGTCTGCTTTATCTTTAAGATTATAGTATACTCATATACGAGTAATAGAAATACATGCAACAATGAACCTAAAGTTCGTGAATCTAGATATATTTACAATTTAAGATGATGAGGAGAATTACTGAGAATTCAAACAGACACCCATTTAAGAACCAAAAGATTCTTTAATCTAATGAATTATCATGTGATGCTTGCTCTCAAGGAAAATTGATAATTAGACCATCATCAGGAAAAGTAGGGGCTGAATGACCTGCATTTTTAGAACAAATTCATGGTGATATATGTGGATCTATTAACCCACCAAGTGGACCATTTAGATATTTTATAGTACTAATAGATGTATCCAGTAGATGGTCACACGTGTGTTTATTATCAAGTAGAAATCTTGCATTTGCAAGACTACTTGCTCAAATAATTAAGTTAAGAACATAATTTTCTTGATTAAACAATTAAGACCATTCATCTTGATAATGTTGGTGAATTTGCATCTCAAACTTTTGATAATTATTGTATGTCAATTGGGATTAGTGTTGAACATCTTGTAGCTCATATTCATATACAAAATGGTTTAGCAAAATCATTCATAAAGCATTTGCAATTAATTGCAAGACCATTACTTATGAGAGCTAAGTTTCCTTCATCTATATGGAGACATGCAATTTTGCATGCAACGTCACTTGTACACATTAGGCCAGTAGTTCATCATAAGTACTCGCCATTACAATTAGTTTATGGCCATGAGCCAAATATTTCCCATTTGAGAATTTTTGGTTGTGCAGTATATGTTCCAATTGTTCCACCACAACGCACTAAGATGTGTTCTCAAAGGAGGTTAGGAATATATGTTGGATATGATTCCTCATCAATTAGTAAATATCTTGAACCCCTAACCAGTGTTGTATTAACTGCATGATTTACTGATTTTCATTTTAATGAGACAAATTTTCCAACATTAAGGGATGAATTAAGAAATTGAAAAAAGAAATTACATGGAATGCATCGTGATTATCTCATTTAGATCTCCATACAGATCAATGTGAGCTTCAAGTTCAGAAAATAATTCATTTGTAAATTATAGTAAATCAATTATCAGATGCATTTATAGATGCAAAGAAAGTAACTAAGTCACATATACCAGCTGCAAATGTTCCATAAAAAATTGATATCCCAACACAACAAGTTGTCTCTAATGAGTTTGGAACACGCCAGAAGTGTGGTAGATCAGTGGGTTCCAAAGATAAAAGTCCTCGAAAATGAAAAATAAGTCAAAAAGACTTGGTTGAGGATGTAAATATCCATGAAAAAATCCTTGACATGACTAGTGAGGAAAGTGAAAAACCTAAAGATAATAATGATATTTCAATAAACTATGTCATGATAGAAAAAAGATAGAATTGAACTAATGTAGTTATTGACAACATTTTTGCATCTAATGTTGCTCTTGATATTATATCTGAATGAACCAAAATGTGTTGAAGAATGTCAACATAGAAAAGATTGGCTTAAGTGGAAAGAAGCAATTAAGGCATAATTAAACTCACTTTCAAAATTGTAGGTTTTTGGACCAGTAGTCCGAACACCAGAAGGTGTCAATCTTGTGGGATACAAATGGGTACTTGTGAAGAAAAAAATGAAAATGATGAGGTCAAAGAAACAAAATAAGACTAGTTGCACAAGGTTTTTTACAAAGGCGTGGTATTGATTATAAGGAGACAGATTCTTCAGTGGTGGATGCAATTACATTAAGATATTTAATTGGCTTGACTGTGTATAAAAATTTGGATATGCATCTTATGGATGCAGTCACAGCATATTTCTTGATAATGATATTTATATGAGAATCCCAGAATAGTTTAAGGTACCTGAAACATATACATCAAATTCTCGAGAATGATATTCAATAAAATTACAAAGATCACTATATAGATTAAAAGAATGAGGACGGATGTGATACAATTGTCTGAATGGATATTTATTGAAAGAATGATATCAAAATAATCTAATATATCTTGTATTTTTATAAAGAAATTACAATCAGGATTTGCTATTATAACTGTATATGTTGATGACTTGAATATAATTAGAATCATTAAAGAACTTTCAAAAGCAATAGAATATCTTAAGAAAGAATTTGAGATGAAAGATCTCGAAAAAATAAAATTTTGTCTTGGTTTCCAAATTGAGCATTTAGCCGATGGAATATTTATTCACCGGTCAACTTATAGAGGAAAAATTTTTAAAAATTTTATATGGACAAAACACATCCATTAACATTCCAATGGAAGTCCATTCATTGGATATAAAGAAAGATATATTTCGACCGCGAAAAGATAATGAAAAACTTCTTGGTCCTGAAGTACAATATCTTAGTGCAATTGGTGTACTTATGTATCTTGCTAATAATACAAGATCAGATATTGCATTTTCAGTAAATTTATTAGCAAGATATAGTTCTTTACTAACAAAAAGACATTGTAACGGAATTAAGCATATACTACGTTATCTCTGAGGAACAATCGATATGGGTTTATTTTATTCAAATAAATCAAATTTTGATCTAGTTGGTTATGTAGATTTTGGATATTTATTTGATCGACACAAAGCTAGATTTCAAACATGTTATCTGTTCACATGTGGAGGAACTACTATATCATGGCGATCGGTGAAACAGACCATTTCCTCAAATCATGCTGAAATTCTTGCAATTCATGAGGCTAGTCGAGAATGTGTATGACTAAGGTCAATGACTCTGCACATTCGTGAAACATGTGACTTGTCTTGTAAGAAAAATATTCCAACAAAATTATACGAAGACAACACATTTTGCTTAACCCAAATCAAAGGAGCATATATTAAATGAGATAGAACAAAACATATTTCACCAAAACTTTTTTACACTCGTGATCTTGAAGAAAATGGCGACATCACTGTACAACAAATTTGTTCGAAAGATAACCTGGTAGGCTTATTTACAAACGCATTACCAATCACAACTTTTGAAAAATTGATGCACAACATTGAAATACGGCGACTCAGAAATCTTAAGTGATATTTTCATGAGGGGAAGTAAATATCCTATTATTTTAGGAGTATATATTTTATGAAATATGTATTCTTTTTCCTTCACTAGGATTTTTTCTAGTAAGGTTTTAACGAGGCATATCTCACATATATATGGACATCTAAGGGGGAGTATTATGAATATTATAATAATAAATAGATGTCATAGCTTAGTGTCCCAAAAGACATGTGTCACCCTTCATGTTGTCCATGTACCTTGTAATTATTCATGCTTGGTGCCCATGTAAGTCCACATCCTACTTGCCAATTTGCCTATAAATAGTGGCATTTGGTGGATCTTAAAATCACACATATATTGATGAGAATTCCACTTCAAAATTCTACTAATTTCATATTAGCCAATTTTATAATTTTAGTTATTTTATGTTTTTAGTTATTTTATTTTATATATTTAATATTATTGTTTAAATATATTATTATATTATATTTTCTCTATATCCGTATTCCCGTCGTGCTCCTCAATTTCACAACACTTCATAAATTATTTAATAATTATTTATGTTTTAGCTAATATTTTCAAATCTTGCTTAAACTTTTAACACAAAAATGATCCCTTTGGTGGCGTTGGGCGTGATCCGTCGTGTTCTTGCTCCAGCCACCATCATTTTCCACTACTCTTGCTTTGAAACTTTCTTAAGATTGAAGGAATATGCAATTGTATGTTTGTGAGACAATACTTATCTCTGTAGTTTCGATGTCAGCTTACTCTCAGCTTGACTGGCCACTTCAAGATCTCTTTATCTTCAACTTCCATCAATATCTGCTTTTGTAGGAGTGTAAAGTTGGAACTTACTCGATAGTAAATCCTTGCAGGGAAACCTCTCATGTGCCTTAGATCACTCCTTAGTTCTCCTTTTCTTGCGATCGAGGTGAGTGATCTTGTTGCATATGTTCCTTCATGTTACAGTTTTTTTTTTTTACAATATACAACTAAATCTTTGGCCTTGAAATCAATAGTAAAAGTTTTATGCTAGTTAAGCGATGCTCATATTAGCTATGTTAACTTTTGAACTTTTGTTTTACGGACGGTTTAGATGCATGTTTAAGAGTAATTTTGAAAATGTTAAAATCACTTTTCTCATGTCATTTTTATATATCAAAATAAGTTTTGAATGATTCAATGAAACTCTTGCGCATTCTTTTAATGATTATTTTTATTTTCTATTTTATACTAAGGCCACATTTACCAAACCGTAACGAAATTGGTGTAATCGTAATGGAATTCGATTGATGGATCAATCATAATGAGCCTGAATCGCAAACGTAATTTGATTACATTAGATCATGTTTACTTAAAATTTTGAATTTTAACACATTTACTGTTACTGTTACCTCTGTGGGTCAAATTATAATGGTAATGGTAACGGTAGCAGTAAATTTGTTAAATTCAGAATTATTTCTCTGGAACAGTAACAATAATGATATCTATAACAGTAACAGTAACGATAACGATATGACGTAATTTTCAGATGCAATTGGATTGAACACGCTCTGCTTGTCAATCAATTTACGTATGATGATTAAAGATTTGGAAGTAGGCCCCATGTGTCAATAAAGATGCAAAAAACACCAAATGTAATCAAATGGAACTCACATTTCAAATTACCATTAATTTATTAACTTTGGACTGCGGTAAACGTGGCTTAACTTGCATGGAATCGAAAAATTGTACAAAATAACCCCAAAAGAAAAAAAAAATTCTATGATTGCCCTCTTTCTAAAAACGTGTTTGTTATTGACCTTTTTGGCATGTGAAATACTAAATTTACCCTCAATATTAAATGCTTTCTTCCTATGTATTTCCTACGTTTCTTTTGTTCTTCCCTTTCAATGACAACAAAACAAAAATTCAAAGTCATTTAAAACAAAAGATGCTTTAACATCTTGCTTAGTTTATAAGCATGGTTGGAAAGAACGTGAAAAAACGTATGAAAACCAGTGGTAATTTGGTTAAAACAGAATCGTATCAATAAATATATGATAAAAACAAAATAATCATTTATGCAAAAAAAATGTACGATTGCTGACATCAACATAGATGGTCGCTTACATCAGCATATGTGATCGCTAACATCAGCGTAAACGATCCCTAACATCAGCATACGCGATCATTCATATCAGCATACACGATCTTTCAGTTTTTGTCTTACAATTTTGTTTTGGTCATATCTTCGTTGTTACAACTTAGTTTTTGCTAAATAACCACTCGTTTTCATACATATTTTCATGTTCTTTCCAACCATGTATGTAAAGGGAATAAAAACGTAAATAATATTTAACTTTATTACTCAAAAGTAAATTTACCTAAGTTTCAATGTTATAATGCCATTTATATTAATTATTTTTTAGCATTTTGCTTAATTTATAAGCATAATTGGAAAGAACATGAATAACAGTATGAGAACGAGTGGTCATTTAGCTAAAACAAAGTTGTATCGATGGAGATATGACAAAAACAAAATTATCGTGGGTGCAGAAAAGGTGGGTGACCGCTTACATCATGGAGCGCAATCACTTTGCAATTTTGTTTTTGTTATATCTTATTCGATACAACTTTGTTTTAGCTAAATGACCACACATTTTTATATGCTTTTTCATGTTCTTTCTGATTATGCTTATTAATTGAGCAAAATGCTAAAAAGTAATGAATATAAATGACATTATAACATGTAAACTTACATAAATTTTACTTTTGGAGTAACAAAGTCAAAGATGGTCTATGTTTTTATTCAGTTTACATGCATGGTTGGAAAGAACACGAAATAACATATGAAAAATGAGTGGTCATTTAGCAAAAACAGAGTTGTAACAACAAAAATATGACTAAAACAAAATTGCAAAACAAAAATTGAGAGATCGTGTATGCCAGTGTCAGCAATCGTTTACGCTAATGTCAACAATCACATATGCTAATGTAAGTGATCGTGGACAACAATGTCAGCGATCGCACATCTTTTTTTTTGCATAAACAATAATTTTGTTTTTGTCAGATACAACTTCATTTTAACTAAATAACACTTGTTTTTATACGGTTTTCACATTCTTTTCAAACATGCTTATAAAGTAAGCAAAATGTTAAAGCATCTATAGTTTTAAATGACTTTGAATTTTCGTTTTGTTGTTGTTGGAAGGGAAGAACAAAAGAGACATAGGAAATACATGGGAAGAGAGCATTTATTACTGAGGGTAAAAAGAGATATTTCACATGTCAGAAGGGTCAACAAATAAATTTTTAGAAACAAGTCAGTCATAGAAAAGTTTTTGTTTTTTGGGTCATTTTGTATAATTTTCCCATGAAATCGTTCCATTGCTCTTTTAAAAATGCCAAAAACTATGGAAAATTATTACAATGGCCCAATATCAAGGGCCCAAATGAAATTTGGCCTCTTCCTAGATTTTCAATGATATATGGCCTTCTGCTGGCGTCAACGTTGTGTGAAATTACCACATCGCCCCCACAAACGATATGCAGAGACCTTCTGTGCATTCAATTCTTGTCTCTCGCTCTCGTATCTCGATTACCCCTCTCGGCCCTCATTCTTGATCCACATCGGTCAATAAAGTTTTTTCAGCATAATACCACTATCGCTTCTCGTATCCCACTAACGCACCTTGATCTCGATTCACAGTCAAATATCTTGACTTTTTTTTTTAACTAACTTTGGTTTCGATATCGCTTTGCATAACCTCGTCTCTCATCTCTCACTCTAGGTTCTAACGCATTCAGAGGCTTCATCGATGCTTCTTTAAATTCAAGTTTGAAGGATTTGTCAAGTGGCATTTCATCTTCAAAGTCTGGTGTAGTTTGCTCCACTTCATTTGCTCAAAATCGGAGGCTTCGGAGATGCATCTTAAAAATCAAGTGTGAAAAGTTCACCGATGCTTCTTCAAATTTAAGTGCAAAGGATTCATCGATGCTTCATCAGGCTTAAGTTTGGAGGCTTTGCGATGCCATCTTCATGCTTAAGTCGCAAAGTCAAGTTTAATGTGGAAGACGAAAAGTCAAGTCTAATGCAGATGGTGGAAGATCAAGTACGGTCCTCCTGGCTCTACCTCATATACGAGATCAAGTTTGTTATTCCTGGCTCCACCTCATATGCAAGATCAAGTTCGATTCTCATGGCTCTGCTTTATACACGAGATCAAGTTCGGGCTATCTGGCTTCGCCTCATATGCGAGGTCAATTTCGATCCTTTTAGCTTCGCCTCATATGTGAGATCAAGTTCGGTCATCCTAGCTCCGTCTCATATGCAACATCAAGTATTGTCTTCCTGGCTTTTCCTCATCTGCAAAATCGAGTCTTGTATGCATGGCTTTACCTCATATCAAATCCGATATGCAAGGTGCTACCCCATCCATGAGATCAAGTATTGTCTGTTTGACTCTGCCTCAACTGCATAATCAAGTTTGGTCTGCTTTGCTTCATTTTATCTGTGTGATCAAGTTCAATCTATTTGGCTTCGCGTTCGGTCTGCCAAGCTTTGCCTTATATGTAAAATGAGGTCCAGTTTTCTTTGCTTCATCACATTTGCAAGATCAAAGCTGACGGAACACTAGGATCAAAGCTGATAGAACAATGAGCTTGAAACCGATGGAATTCTCAAGTCAAATACTTAAGCCAAAATTTGACGGAATCTTCAGATTGTACACTAAGATCGAAGTCAAAGGAATGCTGAGATCAAAGCCGGTAGAGCACTAAGCTTGAAACTGACGGAACATTCAAGTCAAGAACTCAAGCCAAATCCAACAGACTCCTCAGGTCGCACATTAAGATTGAAGACAACAAAACGTTAGGATTAAAGCTGGTAGAGCAATGAGCTTGAAACAGACAGAATGCTCAAGTCAAGATGTAACAACCCGACCCCTAAGACTCAAGCTAGGCTGTTACTAAACACGTGCATGCATGGAACTTAAAACGACACCCTTTTATAGTGAAATAAATGCTAAATAAATAAGGTAAATTTAAAATTTAAAAAAAAAAAAGACAAAAACCCTCCATTAAATTCAAATATTAAAATAAATGATAGGGTACTTATAAATATAAATGATAATAAATAGGTCTGAAAACAAATCTTAACAGTAAGTTTCAAACATCAAAACTGAAAGTTGAAAAACATGAAAAAACTAAACATCATGAGCGTAAGCATAAAACTAGTCCTAGTGGCTCGATCATGGATTCTGTTTATCATTCGCCAGCGCATCCCTACCCTTACCTGAAACATAAACATAAAAAAATGATGAGTATAAATACTAAGTAAGTAACCCTACTACCAGGGTTTGGCTTGGCATTTATGTCCAATAAATGCAACATGAATTAAAACTCTATACTAGTTAGATCTAAAGATTTCCTTTACATAGTTCACTCTTTTTCCTTTCCCCTAGAGTGCACCTCTTACGTACACCGGTCCTCACTATGAATATAGGAATGTGTACCTCTTTCGTACACAGGGTAATGTTTACACACACATAACCTACTGAGTGTGTACCTCTTTCGTATACACATAACCCACTAAGTGTGTACCTTTTACATACACTCCAGATCCTCTCCATGAATGTAGGGATGCATACCTCTTTCATACACATGGTTATGTATACACCTCTTTCGTATACACATAACCCACTGAGCGTGCACCTCTTACGTACACCCAGTACCCTCTAGGTATGTATCATTTTCATACATACCTTCCCTAGTACATCTCTTTCAGGTACTAGCGCCCTTGGACATGCATCACTTTCATGCACTCAAATAATCTGGAAAGGAAAAGAGGTTGCATCTAACTTCATATTACATATAACGTTCACATAATCTTGAGTCCTCTAAAATCTCCACATCAACGTCATGTTAATTAACCTCAACATACGCATTTAATCTAGTTTTAAATGGATCAACTGTAGCATATCATTTTCATGCACTAAATTATGTAAACAATCAAACGTTCAAAATTTCATAATACATCATATAGCATACTGAAGGAACTCTTATACAAGAGTACCTCTGAGCGGAAGCGGATCTTTCCAAAAGCATTGTGACAGAACTACCGCATTTACATTTACACATACAGATATGCATCATAATACTAAATTACCGACATACTTAGAGATAAATCAATGGGAGAACAAGTAAACTTACCAGTTGAAGACTCTCTTCGCAGCAAATCTCACTTTCGCTGGAACGGCAAGCTATCATTCAGAAATACCCAATCGTCTACCACGAACAATCTCCACACATACAGATGAAGAAAAGGGACGATACCACCATTTGGAACCCTCAGTATTATCGAAGTGAGAATCCAAAGAGTGCGCTCTGTTCAGATTTGGTAAAGGGGAGGAGGAAAAGAGATCGTATACAATGATCAAGCAAGTGGGAGAAAGACTCATCTATCGTATACATAAAATGCTTGATCGTTTAGGTGAAGTATATAATCGTGTAGGAAAAGCTAAGCGATCGTCTATACGATCGTTTAGTAAAGCTCGTGCACTAAACAATCGTTTAGTAAATGGCGCGCGTGGGTGTAAGCGATCGTTCAGTAAACAACACTATCATATAGGCTCTGATTTACTACCTCTCAAACACTATGAGATCAAATGCTTAACACACAGTGAGTTATTTAAGCATCTCAAAACGATTCTTCATCTTACTCATTAGTTGCGAAAACAGAAGAGACACCGGTCAATTGTCCCTTAACTGTCCAATTAATAAATAATAAATATAATCACATTATATTCATAACCTATGGTTTAATATCATATATTAATCATAGTATTTTTCCTCCACTAGATATAAGTCATATTTATATCCAATTTCTTCTAAATTAATGTATCTCATATATAATTAACTAGTTCAATTATATATAATCAAACTCCCTCTTGTCAATTTGAACATTTCAATCTGAACTAAAAACTGATTCTCAACTTGTATCCAAGCTACCAACGGTACGTGAATAACTGACTAAACTCTTTAGCCATGATATCCATCATCCGTTAACTGTCAAGCATTCCACTAAAGACCGACCGCTAAATTCTTCTTACCATAGATATATTTCTATGTCCATCGGATATAACCAATCATTAGTACGACGATCCTTCATATATGCTCGTAAGTACAGCTGGACCAATTTACCATTTTGCCCCTATAGTTACATCTTACTCCTTAAGTACCATTGATCCCACTAATGAACAATATAACATAGTCCTACTATGTGTGAACACCTCTCGGGCATGAGAAGGTGTGTGGCGCCACATTGTTCAAGCTCCAGGATCAACCCTTAAGTGAGAAATCTATCTACTTACTCCTGCTTTGGGGAAAAAGTGAACTCCATCTTGTGTAGTTGAGTTCCCAACTCCCAAATCAAACGAATCCTCAAAGTGGTAAGTTTGAGTCAGCACTCTGGCCATTCTCACCCAAGCAAATCAAAGGACCGTCCTTAATGGCAGGAGTTCCCAACTCACTTAGGATTGAGGTCATGTTACCTATGGTCATCCTAGTGAAGTGAAGTCTCTGTCATGAACGGGGTTATATGACGGGACGTTAACACTTCGTGGTCAGGTCTTATACAAACTTTTTGTATAGGACGCCCCCGCTTGCACGTCCGTACATGAGTGATCAAGATCAGACCATCTGTGACAAATCACAACACTTGTAACTATTCCACAAAGCGGGCCGCATCCGTAGTGTTACCAAGATAAGGTTTCCCTCCTATATCCATATACTACAGACCATTTTGGTTATCACTTAAGACATGATCCATTTGTATGTCACCAAATACATGCTTAAGTTACATAAAGACACCAGGGATTTTAAGTTTATTGGTTTGTGGTAAAGCAAATAAAATATCAAAATGTGTAAAGTCAAGAAGTGAAGTAAATATCATATATTATACATCATAAGCGTTCGTACAAACTATTTAAAAACTACAGGACACGAAACTTTAGAGCATCAACCCCAACAATCTCCCACTTGTTTTAAAGCGAAGTGGGGTGTACAAAACAATAAACTAGAGCATAAAAACCCAATTCAATAAAATCTCCCACTTGCCCTAGTCCAGCCACAGGTGGTCCCATAAACCCATGCTCTAATGGTGACCCTCAAACACTGTAGCCATGAAAGCCTTCGTAAATGGGTCAGCAACGTTGTGCTCCAAGGCGATCTTCGTGACGATCACATCTCCTCAATGCACTATCTCGCGGATCAGATGATACTTCCGCTCTATGTGTTTGTCGCATCTGTGACTCCTGGGGTCCTTGGAGTTCGCCACAGCACCACTATTGTCACAATAGAGAGTGATGGGCCTAGATATATCTAGAACAACTTCCAGCTCTGTCAAGAAATTCCTGAGCCAGACAACCTTCTTAGCTGCTTCACAAACCGCTACGTACTCGACCTCCATCATGGAGTCGGTGATGCACCCCTACTTAGTGTTTTTCCACACTACAGCTCCTCCGTTAAGACTAAAAACTGACGCTAAAGTAGACTTCCGAGAGTCCTTATCAGTCTAAAAGTCAGAATCTGTGTATCCAGTAAGGATCAAATCCCTAGACCCATATACGAGCATGTAGTCCCTCGTTCTCCGAAGATACTTAAGGATGTTCTTAACTGCGGTCCAGTGACCCTGGCCTAGGTTAGACTGATATCTACTGACTATTCCCACAGCATAGCAAATGTCTGGCCAAATGTAGAGCATTGCATACATCAAACTTCCAACGACAGATGCATATGGGACCCGTCTCATCTCCTCAACCTCTTGAGGTGTCTTAGGACACATGTTCTTAGACAAAGTGACTCCATGCCTGAATGGTAGTAGGCCCCTTTTGGAGTCTTGCATCGAGTACTTGAGCAAGATTTTGTCAATATACGATGCCTGAGACAATGCTAGAACTTTGTTCGTACAATCCCAAAAGATCTGTATACCCATAAAAAACTGAGTCTCTCCCAAATCTTTCATTTGGAATTGGGTCGCTAGCCAGTTCTTAACTACAGTCAGTAAACCTACATCATTCTCAATGAGTAGTATATCATTTACATACAATACTAAGAAAACTACTGATTTATTGACGATCTTCTTGTAAACACAAGGTTCATCAACGTTTTGGTCAAAGCCATACGATTTGATCGCAGTATCAAACCGAATATTCCAAGATCGAGACACCTATTTCAGCCCATAAATGGACCGATTCAATTTGCAAACTTTTTGCTCTTAACCTTGGGCAATGAATCCTTCGGGTTGCACCATGTAAATGGCCTCCTTAAGATTTCCATTCAGAAAAGCCATCTTGACGTCCATTTGCCAGATCTCATAATTATAATAAGCGACAATGAACAGGAGGATGCAGATCAACTTTAACATGGCAACAGGTGAGAAAGTCTCCTCATAGTCGACTCCCTCCACTTGGGTATAACCCTTTGCCACAAGTCGAGCCTTGAAGGTTTGTACCTTCCCATCAGCACCTCGTTTATGCTTGTAGATCCATTTACAACCTATAGGTCTTACCCCATCGGGCTGATCTACAAGATCTCATACTGAGTTAAAGTACATCGACTTCATCTCGAGATTCATGGCTTTGACCCATTCATCCCGGTCAACATCCTCCATTGCCTTTTGATAAGACAAAGGATCTTCAACGTCGCCATCTGCCACCATAGCCAGGATTTCCGTGAAACCTAGATAGCGATCAAATGGGTTCGTAACCCTCCCACTGCATTGAAGTTCCCTCAACTCTTGAGGTGGAACCGACCTACTAGATGAATTATCATCAACAATCCTTGTTGATGAAGCAGGTCTTTCTATAACTCTTGTTGAAGTTTCAGTAGTTTCAAATCAAATGATAGAGAATTTTTAGAGAGAAGGTAGAGGCTTGGAGGATAGGTTTTGTGTAATAAAAATCTCTTGCCCTATATGGGCTATAAGGATATATTTATATGGAAAATGGTTAACCCATGCCCCAAGAATTTTCATTTATACCCTTAGTGCAAATTAATTAAATAACCCTTATTTAAATAATTTGCACATTAATTAAATAACCATATATTAAATCCTATTTAATATACATTTAATTAATTATCATAAATATCATATATTTATACTAACCTTCAATCTTCATTATTTCTTAATCAATTAATTAACAGTTAATTAATCAATTAAATAACTGTTTTAAATCATATTTTATATGGAGTTATATATCATATAAATCATATTTAAGTGTACATCTCTTTATGAATCTAATTCATATAAATCTAATATTTTAATCTTATTCAAATATATCTCTCTTACATAATTTGAATTATAGATCATATCTATAATTAACCATCATATATTAATCTCATTAATATAAAATTCCCTCATTTGATTTGAACAATTTAAACTATTCCTCATTACTATCCTTTAGTGAGCTAATAAGGGGTCTTATGAACCTACAGATTAGAAGTTTCAATCATATGAGATTAATTGATTAAACTCCTTTAATCTAATTAATCAATATTCATTAACTACCAATCACTCCACTAAAGACCGATAGTTGCACTTTTCGCACGGTAGATATATTTATGTGTCCATGGATATAACCAATCAACAAAGCGATGACCCTTCACAAATGCTCATAACTACAGCTAGGTCTAAAATCGTTTTACCCCTGCAATTACATCTAACTCCTTAAATACCAACCCCTACAATTACATCTAACTCCTTAAATATCATTGATTCCTCTAATGAACAAACAATTTATAGTTCAACTATAAACTAACACCTCTCAGGTCAGGATAAGATCTCCCAATTGCACGTGTTAATTGAACTCAAAAAGAAAAAAAATGCTAATTAATCAAAATAATAATTGAAGAATGTGTAATTTGGATCCCACCAAAATTGAATTTGGAGAGCAAATTCAGTAAAATTACCTTTGTACATGGAGGAGGCCGAGAAGCCATAGAAGTAGTAGATGGTGCGGCCCAAAAAGACATTGAGAGTGGAAAAAGTGGTGTCGTAATGGACAGAAATGCAGGGAATGGCTTTGCATTTTGCTAATTTTAAATAATAAAGGCATGATAGGAATATAGATAAAATAAATAAGAAAGTTTGAGAAAATTGCTATATTTCCAATTTTTTTAAAATATTGTTATATACTTAATTCGATTACCCCTATTTAGCGTGTTAGTATTGAGGATTTATGATCCATGACAATTAGTATATCCAAAGAAAATATGAATTTCATTAAGTCAAAGTTCATGTAGCTTGGAGGATTAATAATTGAACTATGTGAAGGTTGGAAGATTCAACTTTAAAATAACATTTAAAGAAATAAAAATTAAATAATAATCATAATAATAATAACTTTAATCAATTAGACTTCTACCGAGTTACTACCAACTACTATAATTAGACAATAAATATTTGTACTTGTACAATATTTTTGAGGAAGCCAAACAAAATGAAGGAAAAGGAACACAGGTCTTTCAATAGGTAAAATAACCACGCGCGCGCACCAAAAATAAAAATAAAAAAAGGAAAAAAGGATTGGTCACCTTTACTTGAAAGCTGTATACTTGCAGAAGATATGAAACCTCCCCTCTTTTTGAACACTGTCACTGCCAGCCTCAGCATGTTGAAGAAAAGTTATAATTCAAAGATGATTATTGGTCACCAGCTGCTGCATTTTCAACATTGCTTGAAAGGGAAAGAAGATTCATCAGCTCCATTCTGTATTCCAGGCCTCTTAGGTAATGCCCCAACAGCATGCACCTTAAACAATATTAATGCAATACTGAGTTACTGCTAATACCAGAATCTAAAGCCTTTTCTCATGCACACAACTCAATCAACTTCTATTTCATCTCAATATTTGGTCCAAGATAACTACATATGCATAATAAATAAATCAGCAGGGAATTTCTCAGAAAACTGTTCTCAGCAAACTCTCTTCAAACCCCCGACACAGGAACAGGTTTCTTGGATCTGTTGACAGATAATTACCTTAAAACATGAGTATTTTCAATACCTGTCACCGTTTTGGCTTTCTAAAAAACAATTAGATAAGCATGAGATTTCATCTCACAACCAATTGGAAAAGAGAGAAGTAACCCACGTATGTTTTAAAAATGGTGGTTCTTTCATCCTTCCAATATGGAATCCTCAACATGCCCTCTCAAGATATTGCTTATTTAGGTTCACTTTTTATTTTTTTATTTACCCAATATCCATTTGGACTTTATCAGCTTCAATACCAAATTAGATAAAAATAGGGTTCCATTTTACAACCAATCGGCAAAGAGGGTATTAACTTAGGTATATTTTAAAGATTGTGAGTTCCATCTTCCTAATGTGGGAACCTCAACAAAAACAAACTGCATAGTTAGATTTTTCTGTTCCAGCCAGTCATCTTAAACATCTAATTAATGAAACTAGTCATATTAAGTGATACTGCTACGTAACCAGCACACAATAAAAAAGAAGAAAACAAGAAGGAATCTAACCAGAAAAGTAGACGAGCCAGATAGTCTCGAGTTAATGTTAAGAGAGGCTGGAATTGGAGAGAAGTATTCTCAACAAGTTCTGCACAATCTTCATTACCAATATCTGTTGTGCTTGTTCCAATATTTTCTGATTGAGAAGAAACTTTGGAATGAATCTTTGGAGAAAGGGTCGCAAGAAGTCCATGGACAACGGAATGTATGGCTTCTTTTAAATCAGGGGATGTAGGTTCAGACAACTCAGCCACCTGTTTATCATAAATAATTCAAGCTAATAAATAATCATAATGAAGCAAAACATAAATATGATCCACAATCCCATGCGTGCTCACCCCCTCCCCAAGAAGGTTGAACAAATCAATAAATTGAACTCGTTCCCTGTGGGAGGGAGGGAGGGACCCAAGAACTCAGTATAAGATCATACAAAGGCAAACAATCCTATAGAATTAAAATAGATTATTTAAAATAATTTTAAGGAAAAAAAACTATAAGACCCATTTTATTACCATTTGGTTTTTTGTTTTTGAAAATTAAACTTATAAATATTACTTCCACCTTTTGATTTCGTTGTTTATGGTCTACTTCCACCTTTTGGTGTTGGAATCAACTAAGCATTCAAATGTTTAATTAGGAAAGATGAAAACCATGACAAAAGAAGACAAGCACAATTTTTAAAAACCAAAACCAAATGGTAATTAAATGGAGCTTTAATATCAATATATATGCTTCAAAAATGTGAAATGAGCAACAGAAAACATGTGTTATTTATCAGAACCTGATAAATTGCACTAGCGACTAATGAGTCCAACAGTTTAACCAAAAGCCAAATCTCTTACCTATACACCGACGACACAAGTGAGAAGAAAAATGATAAGCATGGAATATAAACACTTCATACTAGTGGAAGAAAACCAAGAAAGGTGGAGTTCAAGGTTGGTAATTGGATTTTTTGATAAATCTAGAAGCTCAGACCATGATAGTTTGCACTTCTAATTGATTTATCCTTCAATAAGATTTCAAGATTATGATAACCAATGACCATCCATGCTACATGTAAAGAGATTAATAAAATCGAAGCAGCAGTATTCCCTACTGTAAAACGAGTTGGGGAAATAAGCTTATTAGATAACATGCCAACTATCCCTTATGATGGAAGACACCACATTAATTTATCACGTCAGTAGTCTTCAAGGTCGTACTAGACAGTAGAGATAATACTTTTTTACATTTCTTGTTTTTTTAATATTTTTCAACCTTCCTCTATTTGAGAGGTTAATTTTTTAAAATAATAACACTAATAATCCAACATTTGCTCCTTGTCACCATTCATTGTCTTGTACCAACTGTTGTAAAAATGTGCATCTGTAACCTAACGTTTTTTTACACATCCCTTAATCCTCAATAAAGTAAAAGGAAGATACAGAAAACTTCATATGAATAACCTAAAGCAAACGGCAAGCTACTTTAACAAAGATGAAGATTATCCTACATTACAACGTTTTTAAATGTCTGCAGTAGATGTGTGTTCACTGCACACATCACGCAGAAGATCTTAAATTGACTACCAGAGTTTGATCGTTCTAGAAAAATCAACACACCTTTTCTGGCTGTAATGATCTCAGATAGTCCAACAGATCATTTTTCTCCTCGCCAACAAATTGTTGCATCTGAAGAGCTGCACTTTTCCTCTTTACCTCATGGAGTTCCTTCAACAAATTAACACAGGAACGTAAGAAAGTAAAGTACAAATGGAACACAGAACGTTCCGATGATTTCATGGGATATAAGTTAGAACAAGTCAAAAACAGCAAAACCTAGTATCTCTAATGAAAAAATTCTTCCATTTTATCAACAAGCAGGTTCCACTAGTTTTAACAGAATAATGGAACATGCCAATTGCAAGTGGAAAAACAAATTTTCAGTTGTCACCTCACCATACCTGATAGCCCAAAATCATTATCTAAAACACATCTCGGCAGTATAATTCACACATTTGGAGCTGGGTTGTTAAATAAGTAAAGAGAGGGTAGACAAACTTTCAAGAATAAATACCTTTTTAATTGAAGATAATTGAAACTGTAAATGAAGAATATGTTGTTGAACTTCAGGAGAGGTTTCACCAATGCCTTGAATATTGACGCTTTCGGATGATTCGTCCAACGATTCCTCACATCTGGAAGAAGACTCATTTTCATCTGAAACGTTTGCTAAATTTGCACTGTCAAGCAACATTTCATGTAGATCAATTCTACAATTATCATTTGTTTGTTTGTCATTATTTCCATCATCAAAGTCAAGGTTTCGTTCAAGGCAGAGTCTATATTCAGCATTACGCAATGTGTACCTGAAATAGCATCAGAAGAACAAAAAGAAACACCATCAAGATATGCTAAGATGTAAACGAATTAGAAATGAAAAAGTAAATATCACATTCTTCATGGATGTATAGACATCAGAAACAAGGACACATGATGACTGAACTGAACCAATCTTATCAGTAGCCATCGTATGTCAAAAAGTCTTACAAAAACAATACATATTAAGATGCAATTGCATTAAGCACGGTTAAAAGATGCTTGACTGTTACAACAAGAACATACAAATTTGCCAGCAAAAAAAAGTGGTCCTTTTCTGTCTTCTCAAGGAATCTCAAAAAGCATAAAGACATGAATTAGGTTAGTCAACTTACCCGGTCATTATTGAAGAAACTAATAACTTAGATACTGGTTCCCATAAAGCCTCAACTAAAACTTGAAACTGGTCAGATGGAAGTAACCCCAGCATGCCTGATATAGTCCTTTTCATAGCATCCACAGTGGTAGGTGGAACATCTTTTTGAATTACACTTACATCTAATGGCTCTATCTCTTGTATCAAAGATGAAAGCACTGATTTCTGAAAAATGAAAATAAAACACTTCGACAAAAGAATTTTACACTGAAAACATATCAACATATATCACGTGCTTCAAAATTTAGATCTGAAACATAACCATAGAGAGTAAACATACTTCTCTACACACCATACCAACCAACCAATAGAAGCTCCAACTGACTTTCTAATGTATAATTTTAGTGATTAAAAAAGTTCATTGGAATCCACTTACTTACTAAATGCAATAAGAACAGACCAGGAAGAATACGTGACAGAAGAAAGTAAGTAAGATAGAGTTCCTGCTAAGCTGTGTGTAGGCAAGAGTTGAACCCACACTATTGCAAAATTGAAGCCTAGTTATACGACTTGGCTATCAAGAAACTAAATATTACCCCATAAGGAACCTAAATAGCTAATGCTCTTACTACGAAGTACTAGCATAGTTAAGTTAATCCTTTGCAAATTCAATTTACCCACACGAAACTAAAACTACTCAATTTTAAACCAAATTTTGGAAGGTTCGTGTTAGATGATACAATATTAAATTTACCTTTTCACCCATTAGGTTAAGATTTTGGGTCAATTGCTGATTTAAGATGCATCTAAGCATGTAGTTCTATAATGTTATTTCCTCCCCTATTAATATTGATTTCTATTTGTTGGAACTTTTAAATATTTCAAGCATGAGGAGAGTGTTAGATGATATAATATTAAATTTACGAACACGAATTAGCTTAAACTTTTTTATAAATCTTTAATTTAAGAGAGTTCGTTTGAAGTCTAACAACGAATACACTATCAGCACTGATACTCATATCTTCCACTTATTCCAACGGAAGACAACTCAGACCAAGTAAACCAAAGCTAATTCCACAAGCTACAGGCGTGCAAAGAATCAAAACGTCGGTATTCAATGAATTGCGATTGAACAGAACTAAGACAGATTGAAACTAAACACAAGTTAATTCCAGAAGCAACAGAAATGAATCAAAGCAAGCAATCAAACCTTGGATGAAAAAGGCGAGCGCGAGTGGTTGGCATGATCAAAGTTGTCGGAGGCGGAGTGCAAGGCGGAGGAGGTGATGGTTAGGGCAGAGAATCGGAAGGTGAAATTGGTGGAAGGAGAAAGAAGAAGTGGAGAAAATTGGCGGCGAGAACGAGATAAGGGATTGAATTGGAGAGGGAGCGAGAGAGAAGAGGTGAAGGCTGCCATAGGCAAATAGCGCCACAACCTCAACCACTTCTCTTGTCTCCCTCTTCTTCACCTTGGCTTATGCTGACTACTGCCTGTACACCATTTAACTGCAACCACAATGATGATGATGAAGCTTGCCAATGCGACAAACGAACTCGGCTCGTATCTCAACCCATGAATTTAACCCCAATATGAGATAATTGTAGGAATGACCCAAAATTCGGGTTCAGAATAAAATTTGTCCCATTTTTTAAGTTTTAACAAAAATGACTTTATTATGCACATGTGCTAGACTCTCGACTATTGACTTTATTATGTATGTGTGCTAGACTCTTGACTATTGAATTTCACTCCTCGCTTTCACTACACTCACTTCTCATTTCCTTACTTTCAATCTCATAATTCCTGTTATTTGTTTTTTTTTAATATAAAAAGTGAGAGTCGAAAATAAAAAATAAAAACAAAGACTAAAGAGAGAGAGTGAGTTGTAAGAGAAAATAAATGGGGCGCAGCGAGAGTAGAAGTGAGATCCTAATCCACATTCACAATGTTATGTTTTGGTTATTTTATGATGATGTGACAAGTCAAAAAAGTAATACCTTTTAAAACTGTGTTATATTTTATTGAGGCCTTTTAAAATGGGTAACTAGTAAAAATACGTTTGAATTTTTTCGTTTTTCTAAAAAAATATTGTTCAAAAGTTGTTTTGACGTTTTATAAACGTTTTATGATAAACCCTGGAGAATATTATAATATTAGTTTAACTTTGGAGATTAAACTTGAAGAATATAATATTGTTTTTCTTATTCACTACTTTCATTATCTTTCATTAAAAATGAATCCTCTCGAGAAATATTTTGAAGAAATTGTCACGAAAGAAAGAGATACATTCACTTGAAAGAAATAAACTTTCATTAAGAAAGTACAGAAATGGACTATTGAGGGAGAAGCTTTTTTCACTCTCTCGATATTCAATCGGCTATTTTTGTTCATTTTAAGTTTGTCCAACTCTCTAGCTTTCCGTTTTTCTTAATTTGCTTGATTAACAAATTGGGGCATAACTCCAATTATATAGGTGAGAGGTACTTGGGGCCCAAGTATAACGATCATTCTAAGTGTTCCTTGGATTCTAAAGTATTTTTGCAGTATGGTTGACTAATTTTGTTATAGGAAAATCCTGAACAGCATGTTTGTAACATGTCTTATACCATATCAAGCAACATCTTCTATATATTTATAGATTATGTATGAAGATTTTTTTATTATTGATTGGAGTGTGTAGCGCAAATTTGCTAACTTGTTTTCATATTATTGCATATAATATTTTCTTTCCTTGAAGATCTTCTCAAGGAAGAGTCTTATATATTATTGTGAATCTTAATTAACTTTAGGGTTAGCCCTTTTGAATGAAATGAGTATGTGTTTTAAGGGTTCTACATATTGTCTAAATGTCAACTTTCATGCATTGATAGTGAACTTTATATACTTTATTGTTAAGGGTGTTACTAGTAGTTGAGTAGATTAGGATGGTTGTTTATGAGTATTATTATAAATCACTTAGGGATATTTTTTACGTTGAGTTGGTTATTATAATCAACGGGTTATAATAGTTTGTGCTGGTGATACAGACTATAGTCTAGGTTATGATAGTATGTGTTTGAGGTACAAATTATTTTGGTGTAAATAGAAAATAATAAACATGTTAAAAAACAAGGATTTAAAATAGTAATATTGTACTTCATTGTATGTTATAATAGTTGGAAACGTCAATTATTATCTTACCCTTCTATTTTGTTCTATTTGTAAGAACCTCATGCATCAGTTAAGCTCTTCAACTTTCATAATGAATCAATTTAGACTTTTATACAAAATTTATCTGAAAACTATCCATGTATTTACACAAATCATCAATTTTGTAAAACTGACATTTGAAGAATTATATACACATGTTAGGTAATTAATGTTGGAAATGTCCTAGAACTCGCAGTTCGTGTTAAACATTCTATTTATCAATAATAATGATTTGTTGATTTTTCATCCTATTATAAAAATCCAATAAACATATCCTTGGCTATAGTCTGAATACTGTAACTTTATGTAGTGACATAAACATGATCAAGTTATAGTGACATAAACATGATCAAGTTATAGTGACATAAACATGATCAAGTTAACAGTATATAGCTTAAATGGTCTAATAAGTATATGGATGAAATTGGGTATCTCATCCTGGTAACACTATTGGATGCGGCCCACTCCATAGTTATTACAAGAAGCGATCCACAAATTGTTCATGTTGAGACATGTGAGTGGGGGCATCCTATGCAATTAGTTTGCATATGGACTGGACCACAAAAATAGTCACTTTTCTTTATAACGACCGTTTACTGTTAAAACTTACTATTTCATTTATCAAAATAACTTAGGTTAACTCGATCTTAATCCTGAGCTAGCTATGAACTCCTGTTTGTTCAGGATTATCCTTTGATCTGCAAACGGTGAGAGTAGTCCAACAGCACTGCTCAATAAGCTTCTCATTTTAGGGATAAGACCAGATAAATAGCTGGGAACATAGTCTTGCAAGATGGAATTCACTCCTACCCGATTTAGGGTTAGCAGATAGGTTGTTCTCTTAATTACTAATTTCAGGTCTTGAACAATCGGGGTCCCGCCTTCTCATGATAGAGAAAAGATTTGATCCATAGGCATTATGATTCAGAATTGTTCATTAGAGGGCCAGTGGGAACTTAAGGAATAAGATTTATTCACAGGGGTAAAACGATTATTTTTACCCAACTGTGATTACGAACAACCTGTGAATGATCGACTTACTAATTATGGTTATAAAGTGGACATAATATATCTCCAGTGAGAGGAGTTCAACTATGAGCTATAGTGGAGTGTCCCATTAGTTAACGAATGGGGGTTAGATCGGACTAATGAGTTTAGCCGATTAATCTCGAATCATTGGAGCCCATGATCTGTAGGTCTACGAGGTCCCTCTACTAGCTCGTAAATGGTTAAGCTTTAGAGTAGCTTGAGAAATTAATTTGACACATTCAAATTAAAATTAAATGGAATAGAAGAATATATATATGAAGATGGTTTTATGTAAAAATTAATTTTAGTTTTGAAATCAAAATTTATTTTTTGAAATTGTTTTTGATTTTGGAGAAAAATTGGAAAATTGGAAAAACGTGCAAAAAATGGAAAATCAAGATTTTCCACTACCATCTTCTTCATGCTCACACAAAACTCATTTTCTCTACTTCATTAACTCCAAGCATGAGCTACAAGTCATGCAACATTCTTCTTTGCATGTTCACCTACGATAAATAAAGAAGATTGAAGTGAATTTCAGGTAGGCAATCAATAGAAATTTTAGAGAAAATTTCGGATTGAAGAAGAGTTTTTCAAAGAAAATGGTGCTGTGAGCTTTTCTCTAGTTTATTCATTGCTTCAAGCTATTCTTGAGCCCCACAACTCGGTCTAAAGCTCTAAGAGGATAGTGGGAAAGATCTTGAGGTAGTTTACGGTGATCTTTGGAGAAGACTGATGCTGTTTGATCAAGATCTAGAAGAGTTCTTCAAAGGTATGATCTAAAACCTTCTTATTTATATGAGCATGCTTTAGTTTCTGCCAAAATCGGTGAATTTGAATGCTTATGAATCTTTAATACTTTTGCTGCATGTTGTTACACTCTTACAATTGGTATCAAAGCATCATATAAACATTCAATTTGGTTTAATTTTGGTGTGGTGGGTGTTTTTCATGAGATATATGGAACTGATGCACTGATATGGTTTTCTGAGATTTGACACTTTAATTCTCTTTAATTTCTCAATTAAATTTATAATTGGCTCTTGTTTCATGAGCTTATATGTGTTAGCAAGAGTCTGTAATTTATTTGGAGTCATTAGAGTTGAAATTAAGATGTAATTGAAGAAATAAATGAATGAGGCCAAGCTGTTGTTCCAGTTTTCAACTTCTACTCAAATTTGTTGTTGAGGTTCAGTTGCTAGCGATTTTCTAGTTCCAGGCGTTACACGATATGAAGAAAAGCTAGACGATCGTATAGCAATGGGAATTGGTCGTTGTGATGATGGACGCTAAACGAACGTGTACCTGCGGGAGCTAAATGATGCGTTCAAATGCTATACGATAGCACTACACGATCATTTAACTTTTGCATGGGAACTAAATGATACGTTTGAAGTGCTATACGATGGCACTACACGATCGTGTAGCTGCAGCGTGCGCTAGGCGATGCGATGAAGTGTTAAGCAATTGTCTCGATGCGGTGCTAAGCGATCGTCTAAATGCAGTGCTAAGCGATATGTTGGAGTTTCTATGTGATGGAGCTAAACGATCGTTTAGCTACGGCGCTAAACGACGTGATGATGTTCTATGCGATGGAACTAAGTGATCGTTTAGCTGTGACAGACACTAAAGGATGACATGAAGCGCTAGGCGATGGTGTTAAGTGATCGTATAGTTCTACCAGAGAGCTAAGTGATTGCACTATGCGACAAACAGAAGACATTAAGTGATCGTGTACCCCTTCTCAACACAGGGCAGTGTTAAACGATTGCCTTTAGTACTACAAGATCAGCCTTAGCGAGACTTTGAGGTTCGACTGAGAGCAGTCGGTTCAACCGGTTTTCTCAAGGTCCAATCCGGTTCAGCCTCAAAGGGTTTTGGTTGGTCCAGTTCAGACTCATTCAGTCCAGTTCAAGATGCTTGGGCTCGGTTTGGAGCGGTTCGAGCGATTCAAAGACGGTTTTGAAGCTATTTGTAATAGTTAGGTATCTGTTTGCTTGTTTATGCCAAAACAAAAACCATATCAGTTAGTATTTAATTGTTTATGCATGTGATGTATATAATAATTAAATAACTCATGTATATGCATACAATATGCCATGTAGATTTAAAACCCCATCGTAGGAAGCATGTTACATGCATTGAAAGTATGTTATAATTGTTATAATATATAGTATGCATGTTAGAGTTATGTTTAATATAATAGTTATATTAGATGCCTTTGTTGAATGTTGTGGATGCTAAGCATGTCTAAAATTTTGTAAGTTGTTATAAAATTGGTTAGACGTTTAAAATCCATAACAAAAAACAGTTACATGCTCACTTAGGTTAACAACTAGTTTTAATCATTAAAATAGATTGTTACCTTATAAAATATGGTTACGAACTCGCATCGGTTTATAAACCTGTCTAAGGCTAGGAGTACTTAAGTTAACGGTTTACGGAACACCTCCTACCTGGGGATTATGACCGAATTATTAAGAGTTGTTAACTGAGTTTATGAGCTTGCATGAGCGATGTGAGGTAATAAAATGGTTTATCACCTAGACATTGTAAGTTAAATCCAATTATAAGCGTTATACTTGGATAAACCACTTAGACTTAGATTGTATGAAATTAGTCGTCATACCTAAGTAAAATACCCAAAACATTTAGAACACTTCAATGGGAGATTAACAAATTATTTGATATATAGTTATTAGTTCTCATGTCCTCAAGAGTTCACACCGTGAGATCCATGCTCGGCTTCATGTCGATTTTACCTCGACTGCTCCATACAGAAAGTGTTTGCATGGGTCAATAACAGGGTGAATAAGGGAGGTAGTTCATAGTAAGTGGGTGAAGGAAATGTGTCAACATTGTCCTACAGTCTCCCCCATTAGTTTGAACTGTGAGATTCCTATGTTGTGCATGCTGTCGTTTTTATGTGGCACTAGCTAGTCGTTAACCGCGACGATCCCCATGGAGGGTTGTAACATAGGATTTGGAACAACCCAGGCTTCAGTAAAATGAATAGGGTCTTATAGTTCCATCTTGGATATTATCTTCTATCTCGGAGGCATATTCATACCGTTCTATAAGATCTAAAAAATGGCGGGTCACATTACAATAATTACTAATTGTTAGTAAAGATCTTGACCGAAAGCGATAACCAAAAGAACTATTGGAATATGAGTTATTCTGGAAATAGTATTTGGTCAAGAACTGTCTTGTTTCTGTGAAGGAATTCTTGACTGCCCCTCGGTAGCAATTGTTCTAAATCACTTAATTATCGTTGCAAATAAATAAAGATTTATTGGGTACTTTATTAGTTTTGCTAAAAATGGATTAGATGCATATTTAATAGAGTTTGTTTAAAATGTTTCAGCAATGTCGAACTCAATCATACAATTGCTTGCTTTTGATAAATTTAATGGAGAGGGTTATTCGAACTGGAAGTCAAACATCAATACGATATTAATTGTAGACGATCTGAGGTTTGTGTTGATGGAGGAGTGTCCTCCAGTTCCCAATTCAACAGCCACCCGAAATGTTCGGGACGTCTATGATAAGTGGGTGAGAGCGAATAAGAAATTTCGGGCCTATATCTTGGCTAGTATATCTGATGTACTCAACAAGAAGCATGAGGTCATGCCCATAGCCCATGAGATTATGGCATCATTACATGAGATGTTCGGGCAACCGTCATCTTCTGTTAAACATGAAACCATCAAATATATTTATGTTACATGCATGAAAGATGGGACTAACGTAAAAGAACACGTTCTCGACATGATGGTTCATTTTAATATTGTGGAGGCTCACAGGGCGATGATAGACGAGACAAGTCAAGTAAGCATGATACTGGAATCTTTTCCAGAGAGTTATCTGTAGTTCAGGACAAACGTTGTCATGAACAAAATCACTTATAATTTGACGACGTTGTTGAATGAGTTGCAGACTTATCAATCAATGATGAAACTGAAGGAAAAATAAATAAATGTTATTTCGAAATCGAAAAAGTTTTATAAGGGGTCCACGTCAGGTACGAAACCCACTGATGATAAGAAAGTCGGTCATTCTTCTTCTAAGGATAAAACCGTACAAATGAAGAAGAAAGGAAAAGGGAAAAAGAAAGCCACTGCAAAGAAAAACAAAAACAAAACTCTCAAAGGAAAATGTTTCAATTGTAGAGAAGTTAGGCATTGGAAATGAAACTGCCCAAAATATCTGGCTGAAAAGAAAGCAGAAAAGGCTAAACAAGGTAAATCTGATTTACTAGTTGTTGAAACATGTATAGTGGAAAATTCTCACCTTACTTGGATATTTGGATTCAAGCGCCGCTAATCATGTTTGTACTTTTCTACAGGAAACTAGTTCTTGGAGAAGGCTTTCTGAATATGAGATGAATTTCAAGGTGGGAATAGGTGAAGTCATTTCAGCTGAAGCAATGGGAGATGTAAAGTTATTTTTTGGATATTCTTTTATCTTGCTTAAGAATGTGTTCTATGTACCAAAGATGAAAAGAAATCCCATTTCTTGTCTATTAGAAAATATGTACAGTGTATCTTTTGAATGTAATGAAGTGTTTGTTTATTTAAGAGGTGTTCATATTTGTTCTACTAGACTTGAAAATAACTTATACAGAAATGTTTAAAACGGCTGAGACTCATAATAAAAAGCAAAAATTTTCTCCTAATGCCTATTTTTGGCACCTCAGGCTTGGTCACATTAATCTCAACATGATTGAGAGATTGGTAAAAAACGGTTATCTAAATCAGTTAGAAGACAGTTCCCTACCTCCATGTGAATCATGTCTTGAGGGAAAAATAACTAAAAGATATTTTTCTGAAAAAGGTCTTCGTGCCAAAGAACCTCTCAAATTTATACATTCAAACCTATGTAGTACGATGAACGTTAAAGCTCGAGGAGGATATCAGTACTTCGTCAGGTTTATTGACGATTACTCTAGATATGACTATATTTACTTAATCAATCATAAGTCTAAAACTCTTGAAAAGTTTAAAGAATTTAAGGTTGAGACTGAAAATCAATTAAGTAAAATAATTAAAACACTTCAATTAGATCGAGGTGGTGAGTATATGGATTTGCAATTCTAGAACTATCTAGTAGATTATGGAATTCAATCCCAACTCACAGCACCTAGAACACCACAACAAAACGGTGTTGTAGAAAGGAGAAAGCGAAATTCGTTGGATATGGTTCGGTCTATGATGAGTTATGCTCAGTTACCTCAATCCTGTTGGGGGTATGCAGTACAAACTGCAATTTATATTTTGAACGTTGTTCCATCCAAAAGTGTTTCAGAAACACCGTATGAATTATGGAAATGACGCAAAGCGAGTTTACGTCATTTCCGTATCTGGGGTTGTCCAGCACATGTGTTGGTACAGAATCCTAAGAAATTGAAAACATGATCGAAATTATGTCTCTTTGTAGGATACCCCAAAGAAACAAAAGGAGGATACTTTTATGATCCCTAAGAAGATAAAGTATTTATATCGACAAATGCTACATTCTTGGAAGAGGATCATATTAAAAATAATCTACCTTGTAGTAAACTAATATTACAAGAACTAACTAAAGATACTACAGAAAGATCAACAAGAGTTGTTGATCAAGTTGGTCCATCAACAACGGTTGTTGTCCCGTCATGTCCATCCCAAAAGTTGGGGATGCCCAGACGTAGTGGGAGGGTTATTCAACAACTTGAACACTACATGGGTTTAAAAGAAACTCAAAACTGATCATATAAGATGATGGTTTAGAGGATCCATTAACCTTTAAAGGCAATGGAAAATATCAACAGGGAACAATAGATAAAAGCCATGGACGATGAAATAGAGTCTATGTACTTCAACTCTGCCTGGGAACTTGTAGAACAACCACATGGGGTTACATCTATGGTTGTAAATGGATCTACAAGAGAAAACAAGAACAAACTGGCAAGGTACAGACCTATAAAGCCAAACTCGTGGCAAAGGGTTTTACCCAAAGAGAATGAGTTGATTATGAAGAAACTTTTTCTCCTATTGCCATGATCAAATCAATAAGAATACTTCTTACCAATGCCACATATTATGATTATGAGATATGGCAAATAGATGTCAAGACATCTTTTCTGAATGGCTATCTTGATGAAAGTATTTTTATGTTTCAACCAGAAGGGTTTATCAAAAAAGGACAGGAACAGAAAGTCTAATCGATCTATTTATAGATTGAAACAAGCATCCAGATCCAAGAATATAAGATTTGACACTACGATCAAATCTTATGGTTTTGAACATAATGTTGAAGAACCTTGTGTATAAAAAAAAATAGTCAACAAAACTGTAACATTCTTAGTTTTATATGTTGATGATATCTTACTCATTGGGAATGAGACAAGTTTCTTACTGACGTAAAGAGATAGTTAGCAACATAGTTCCAAATGAAAGATTTGGGTGATGCTCAGTATATTCTAGGAATACAGATCTTTTGGAACCGAAAGAATAGAACATTGGCACTATCTCAGGCATCTTATATTGACAAGATATTGTCAAGGTATAATATGCAAAATTCCAAGAAAGGTTTATTAACTTTTAGGCATGGAATTAATTTTTCAAAGGAACAGTGCCCTAAGACACCTCAAGAAGTTGAGGAGATGAACAGAATTCCATGCGCATTTGCAGTTGGGAGTTTGATGTACACTATGTTGTGTACACGCCCTGAAATATGTTTTGCAGTTGGAATCGTTAGCAGGTTCCAATCCAATCTAGGACACGGTCATTGGACTTCCTCGAGTATCTTAGGAGAACGAGGGACTATATGATCGTGTATATATCTAAGGATTTGATCCTTACAAGATACACTGATTATGACTTTCAGACTGACGTAAATTCCAGGAAATCTATCTCAAAATCAGTTTTCACTCTTAACGAAGGAGCTATAATTTGGAGAAGCATTAAGCAAAGTTGTATCGCTGACTCCACAATGGAAGCGGAATACGTGGCTGCATGCGAAGCTGCTAAAGTAGCAGTATGGCTACACAAATTCTTGGCTGATTTGGAAGTCGTTCCAAATATGCACCTACCTATCACACTGTGACAATAATGGTGTTGTTGCCAACTCAAAGGAACTTAGGAGTCACAAACGTGAAAAATACATTGAAAGAAAGTACCATCTCATCTGGAGATAGTGCACAGAGGAGATGTGATCGTCACAAAGATTGCCTCTGAAGACAACCTTGTTGATCCATTCAAAAAGGCCCTCTCAATTAAAGTATTCGAGAGCCACCTAGTTGGACTAGGACTCCAAGTAGTGTAATCTAGGGCAAGTGGGAGAATGTCTATGGTATTAGAGATGCCCTAGTTTATTGTATTTTTTCTATTATGTTTCTCAACATTATATTGTATATATTTGTTCTCACTGGAGTTTTAGTCCAAGTAGGAGATTGTTGGGAATGTTCTAGAACTCGAAGTTCGTGTTAAACATTCTATTTATCAATAATAACGATTTGTTGATTTTGCGTCGTATTATGAAAATCCAATAAACATATCCTTGACTATAGTCTGAATATCGTAACTTTATGTAGTGATATAAACAGGATCAAATTAACAATATATAACTTAAATGGTCTAATAAGTATATGGATGAAAGTGGTATCTCATCCTAGTAACACTATTGGATGCGGCCCACTCCGTAGTTATTACAAGAAGTTACAAAGTGCTACAAACGATGTGATCCACAAATCGTTCATGTTGAGACATGTGAGTGTGGGCATCCTATGCAATGAGTTGGCATATAGACTGGACCACGAAAATAGTCACTTTTCTTTATAACGACTGTTTACTGTTAAAACAAACTATTTCATTTATCAAAATAACCTAGGTTAACTTGATCTTAATACTGAGCTAGCTATGAACTCCTGTTTGTTCGGGATTATCCTTTGATCTGCAAACGATGATAGTAGTCCAATAGCACTGCTCAATAAGCTTTTCATTTTAGGGATAAGACCAGATGAATAGCTGGGGATATAGCCTTGCAAGATAGAATTCACTCTATCCGATTTAGGGTTAGCAGATAGGTTGTTCTCTTAAGTACTGATTCCAGATCTTGAACAATCGAGGCCCTGTCTTCTCATGATAGAGAAAGGATTTGATTCATAGGGATTATGATTCAGAATTGTTCATTAGAGGGTCAGTGGGAACTTAAGGAACAAGCTCGTAAATGGTTAAGCTTTAGAGTAGCTTGAGAAATTAATTTGACACGTTCAAATTAAAATTAAATGGAATAGGAGAATATATATTTAAATATGATTTAAATATATGAAGATGGTTTTGTGCAAAAAATAGTTTAATATTTGATATTAAATTAATTAATATTTTTTAAATTAATTTTAGAAAATTAAATTTTTAGTTTTGAAATCAAAATTGATTTTGATTTTGGAGAAAAATTGGAAAATTGGAAACACACGCAAAAAATGGAAAATCAAGATTTTCCACTACCATATTCTTCATGCTCACACGAAACCCATTTCCTCTACTTCATTAACTCCAAGCATGAGCTACAAGTCATGCAACATTCTTCTTTGCATGTTCACCTACGACAAATAAAGAAGATTGGAGTGAATTTCAAGTAGGCAATCAATAGAAATTTTAGAGAAAATTTCAGATTGAAGAATAGTTCTTCAAAGAAAGTGGTGCAGTGAGCTTTTCTCTGGTTTATTCATTGCTTCAAGCTATTCTTAAGTCCCACAACTCGGTCTAAAGCTCCAAGAGGATAGTGGGGAAGATCTTGAGATGATTCATGGTAATCTTTGGAGAAGACTGTTGCTGTTTGATCAAGATCTTGAAGAGTTCTTCAAAGGTATGATCTAAAACTCTCTTATTTAGATGACCATGCTTTAGTTTCTGCCAAAATCAGTGAAATTGAATGCTTATGGATCCTTGATACTTCCGCTACATATTATTACACTCTTACAAGTAATGCATGAATGATTATGTACATATGATATTGGTGGAATGAAATTTGGGGAGGGTGCAAATTGATACACTTATGAAAGCTCAGAGTTTAAATTACCCAATATTTAAAGGTATTAATTGATATTTGCACTAATTATTTTAACAAAACTTAAATTGAAATATATACCATTCAAACAATCTTTTAATTAATTAGATAGTGTTTGGTTTTAGGGTTTAGGGTTTAGAGTGGTTGTCAAACACTCCAATTTCATCCAGAATTACATTCCAAACGCACCATAACAAATTAAACACATGACTTATTTTTTAAATTAAATACTTGAAAATGTATTCCAAACACACCATAACAAATTTAACATAAGAAAAAAAATACTGAAACAATGAAGAATTTGGAACTTCTGATATGTAGATCCATGAGATATCCTTCCTAGCTCGTAAAGAGAATTGAGGTAATTATATCTCGAATAGAGTTTGGAATATTCAAATTCACTTAGAGAAATAGTATAATGTATAATGATACATTATAATATAAAGTTTATATTTTAATTAAACTTTATAGTATAAATTTAATTTTGGATATGATTTAAAATTAATTTATGGAAAAATTAAATATTCGTTTAACATGAATTTGATTCATATTAAAACTATAAGTTAAAATTAACCCATATTATATGCACAATAAGACTATAGGTTATGAGAGAAATACAATTTAATATGATTCAAATGTAGGCTAAATTAAATATTTGATATTTAATTTGGTAATTAATTTGATTTGATTTAATTGAATTGAATTGAATTAGTTGAATTAAAACTATAAGCTATGTGAGAAATGTTTCATTTTAAATGATTTAATGAAATTATTAATTAAATTAGATTTAATTAATTAATAATTATTTTAAATTAAATTAATTTTTTGGTTTTATTAAATCAAATAACACTCACCTAGGGGAGTTATTTGAAATGTTTCCTCTCTCCATTAGTTAAAAAAACCTGAAAAATAATTATTAAAAAAAAGATTTTTTTTCTTGAAGAACGAAGGTTTTTATAGAAGGGTTGTGTGAAAATTTTTTCTCCAAAAATTCTCTTTTTCTTTTCCCATTTTGAGATTAGTTCCCACGGACGAATATCAACATTCTCAAATAATAGGGGTGGTTTCGATTGGATTGGAATGACAACTTAGAGGGGTGAATAGGATTTATTAAAACTAATGAAAACTTGTTACTAATGTGGGTCTAATCAAGTAAATTAAGACAATTTTAAATAATAAGTAATTTAAACAAAAAATAATGATTTCACTTTAATTAAACAAAAAATTAAACTTCACACTTTAAAGCACAATTTTAAAATCTAATAAAAGGATTGGTCAATGATATATAAATTTAAGAAATACCAACCAAAATATAAGCAATTCAATTCAAGAACAGAAATTGCAAATAATTTCAAGCAATAAAATTTAAGAATAGATTAATTACAAAATTAAATAGGTGAAAGATAGAGAAATTGACACTGGAAATTGTATAGTGGTTCAGCACAACCGACCTACATCCATTTCTCAAGCTCCTCTTGAGTATGTCACTACACTCTTTCCAAGGCTTAGAGTCGAACCGCTAGGATGTTCTTTTTTTCGAAGCAAGAACGAACCCGATCATTTCCACAGTTGAGGATCATACCGTTACAACCATTATTTTTAGGGATAATAGCATCCCTTGAAATGAATTTGGAAATTAAGAATAATATGAGAAAAACTCTCTTGAATAGTAGATGTACAAGCTTTTTTCTCACAACAAATCAATCATCACAATACATAATCTCTCTCAAGAATTAAATGAAAATAAGAAAATTGAAACTTGAAGAGAATAACAATGGTGGCTTTGAGTTATGGAGGATAGAAAAATAATGTAAAATTTTTCTATTAGTTTGGAGAATAACATGTATTTAAATAGAGGAGGATGGTGAAATTCAAATTTAATTTAGGCTATTGGATGTTGATAAAAGAAAATTGAACGGTGAAAATTTAAATTCAACTAACCGTTAGATACCAACAAAAAAATAATATAATAATATATCTTTTAAAATTATTTATTTTAAAACCCAACAAAAAGTATCCAAAACTAGCGGTTAGACATGAACATAAAATAATATTAAATTTATTTTCTTTTTAAAACCAATCCGAACATAAAAAACTCACCATGTGTCACTTCTCCATTGTTGCAAGTAGTACGTTTCAATTGGTTCACTTTGATGAGAAAAATCCTGCCATGTCATCAACTCGGAATTTTTCCATTAAGTTTGTTTCGATTATATTTTTTTCGTTTGAGGTCTGATTTTGTTGTTTTGAGCAATGGACACTTCAAAACACTCAAATCATTAATAAGCAAAAGAAAGTTTGTTATCATTAAAATATTAATTAATTAATTTGAGATTAAGAACAAAAAAGCCAACAAATTTTCAATTGGTGGTATTCGTGAAATTCAAGAAAAATTGGTGTTCTTCAATTTGAGTCATCAACGAGAGTAAAAGTGGATTTCTTTTCTCTGTAGAATTAGGTTTCTGGTATTTTTGATAATAAAAAGCTGTTTATCAATTTTATAATATATCGTGATTTATAGTAAATAAAAATATAGTTTCTCGTTATAAGAGAACATAAGTAAAAATATATCACTTGTAATAGAGTAGTTTAAATAAAAATGTGTATTATTATAAATATTAATTTTTTACTTTAAATTTAAACAATAAATATATTTCTATGAAATAAAACTAGTTATTTAAAAAATTATTAGTATATTAGTTAGAATAAGATTATATTCATGTGATATCACGTGTAATAGAGTAATTTAAACAAAAATGTATATTACTATAAATATTAATTTTTTACTTTAAATTTAAACAATAAATATATTTCTATGAAATAAAACTGGTTATTTGAAAAATTACTAGTAAATTAGTTAGCTAGATTAAGATTATATTCATTTCAACCGTAATATGTTAACAATTCAACAGTAATATATTATAAGAACATAAAAAAATAATCCTAACTAATTTTTAAAATAAAACTATTAGATAATATTTTATCCAAATCATTAATATATATATATATATATATATATATAATTAAAATACATGTGATTTGCCCGAGGTAAAACACGAGTATTAAATATGTGCAAAGATTTATGGTTAGTATACAAAATTCAAAATATTTCTTTTTAATATTATTTTTATTTTTTTTTTGGAAACGACGTAGTTACTAATATACTCTCAAATTGAAATATAAATTAAGTATATCGTTTTGATGTGACTAAATTTTAACGTGATGATAAATAAAAATCTAACCAACCAAGGTGGTTACAAACGATGTTAAAATATATAATGATGATTTTATTTTGAAATATTTAATATTTATAACTCTAAATCACTTTATATATTCATATATAACCATGGAATAAAAAGAGCAAAAACGCAAATCATAAGTTTCTCGTATTTTATAATATTAAAAATATAATGTAAATATAAAAATTGAAGGTAAGGGTCCTGCACATATGAAAAATGAAGAATTATGCTTGGAGTTCTTAATGAGTGGTGGAGATTTTGATATTCTAACGTGTGTAACTGTGAATTGAAGTTGGATTTGTGCAGAAAAAATATATGTATCTTATTAAGGCCGAAATAATATCCAAATAATTTAAAGTTAAACATCAATGTGTAACAATCTAGTTCCCGAATTTTACTATTTACAATTAGTCTTTATACTTTTAAATTTATAATAATTTAGTTTTTATTATATAAATTATTGTTAAGCTTTAATGAGATTTTTTACATAAATGAATCGCCAAAGTAATTATAGACTCAGTATTTTCATAAAATATAAAATCTATATCATAAGATATTAAAAATTGACATCAAATTTTTATAATTTTTTTACATTATAGACTAAATTGTTACAAATTTGAAACTACAAAAACTAAATTGTTACATACTAAAATTCATGCATTAAATTGTTACAAAATTGAAAATACAAGGTAGGAACTAAATTGTTACTTTTATGAAATTTAAGGACCAAAATTATTTTTTAAATCTAATTTAAAGGTGTTAAATTTCGTGCTAATCCTCTGTTTGGTTATTTGTTTAATTTATGAATGATTTGATTATTTTCCTGATTACAGATTTTAATTTAAATAAATAAAATATTGTCTTATATTTCGTGATAGTCAAAGTTGAAAAAAATAAATAAAATACTTTTAAAATTTTGGTTTGGAGGACTTGATTATCTTTTTAATTGTACCATTCTTTTTTACAATTTCGTGATAATATCTCAGTAAAAATAATTCTTCATTTGAATATCCTCTTATTTTCGAATTTTAATTTCAATCAAAATTTTATCAATTAAAAAATCACGTTGCTGTTAAAAAATTAAATTGTTATTTTGATCGAGATGATTGATTATCATCTCAATTTTAAACTTTAATTTAAATAAAAAATATTTTTTCTTATTTTCTTTTAATACAGTGATAATCCTCTATTAACCAAGAATATTATTTTTGGGTATTTGAATGATTCGATAATACATATTTTTAAACAGAAAATTGCAATAATCAATGATATATCTTTTTAATTTCAAACCAAAAATGTTTTTTTTTTTAAAAAAAAAAATCGTAATAACACTTCTTAGTTAAAAACCCGTGGTTCGAATATTTTTTATTTTATAAAATAAAAATATAAAATGTACACACATATTTTAATAATAAAAAAAAGTTGAAAAATAATAAAAATTGAAGGTGATGAATACTTCGGGGAAAAAAAATAGTAGCTGAAACAGAAGAAAAAAGGTGCAAAAACGTAGAATGATGTTGATTTTAACAAAAAAAAAAAAACATCTGCATGAAGATTAAAAAGAATTCTACACAAAAAAAAAAAAAAAAAAAAACCAAATGGAAAACTAGAGTTTAATTTAGCTTTAGACCTGTCTCTTATACACATCTAGATGTGTATAAGAGACAGGCACAGATACAGATACGACTATACGATACGGATACGACAATTTGTCAATTTCTTAAAAATTAAGATACGGATATACTATATATATATGTATCTAATGTCCAATTAATTGTTATAATACTTATTTTAAGTTAGATTAAAGTAGATTCAAGAAATAAGTAAAAACTTGAAAAAAATCCGACAATATCACAATTGAGAATGAAGTAGAAGACGAAGAGTGAAAAATGAAGTTGGATAGAGAGAAGATAATAATGAAGATTTAGTTAAGTTTTTTTTTTTAATTATTTTAAATTTTTTTTTTTTATGTTTTTATTTGGTTTTGTTTGTATCCTTTATAAAATAGGTTGTAGGTTGCCTTAAATTAGGAAAAAAAAACGCAACATATCCCATTTACGCAATTGAAAGCATATAAAAATTAAAAGAAAAAAGTCAATACTTAAGTTTACATGTATGTATAGTATTGTTTTTTGTATAATTAGAAGTATTTATGTCTCTCGTGCTTTAGATTTTAAATATTTTTTTAATAAAATATTTTGAATGAGTTAATGTGATGTTAGATTAAAACAACAAGTATGAAAATGATAAAAAATACAACAATAAATAAAATATCAAGATAAATCAAGACGGTTACAAAATTTAAAAACGAAAATAAAAGGTTTCTTTTGAATTGGTAGATAAAAAAGCAAATCTGAAAATGATAAAAAAAAATACAATGATAAATAAAAATCAAGATATTAAAATCGAGGATAAATCAAAGTGGTTACAACTTTTAAAAATAAAAACCAAAAGTTCTGAATAGATATCAAATTTTAAATTTTTGATATATAGTAGTAAATAATAGATAATTGAAATGTAGAATAAATATAGATCATACCTAACTTTAAGGACGTATTTGAAATTGTAAAAAGGTTAAATTATCGATTGAACGAAAATTTCATTAAATTTGTATGCACCTATTAAGCACAAATATAAAAGTTTTATAGATTAAATGTGTAATTTAATATTTTTCAATAAGATTTTTTTAATCAGTACTTAAACGAAAATCAAATAGATTATTAGACAAAATAAACTTTATTATCGGTTTATGTGATTATTTTATTTAAAATTTCACAAATAGAAAAATGTCAAATTATTTATAAAAAATAGTAAAAAAAAATATTGATAGACTAATGATAATCAATTTATATCATTGATAGAATATACTTTTATCCATTTTTATACACATACTTCTGTCAGTCTCTATCATGGACTATTAAAGAATAATTTTACTTATTTTTTAATTTTTAGGAAGATATTAAAATTTGTTGGTTTGTGTGAATAATTTTACTTATTTTTTAATTTTTGAAAATCTGCTTTTTGAAATAAAACTATTTATTGAAGCTTAAAAAATAATAATAAAAATGATATGGCGCACTTTAATCTAAATTTTCGCGACGATCGCCAACCGCGAGGCGGCCGCTAAGATTTGAAATTCATGAAAATGGCGGCATTTCTCCCTCCTCTTCCTCTCTATTTCACCACCAACTCCATTCTTTCACCAATGGATTCTCCAAGATTCTCCTCCTCCTCCTCCGTTTGCCTTCTCCGGCAAACTTTGCGACTTCCACATTATCTATCCGCCTTTCGGAATCGGATTCTTTCCGTCTCCCATGGACTCGGCGGAGTACCACAAGCCATCCGTCCGAGCGTCGAAGAAGCGCGAGTCGGAGGAGCACTCTTTGCAACAGGCCACTGCCAACAAGAGACCCGTGCTTGGCGAGATTACTAACTCATTGATCTTCAGTTCGAGCCAGTGCTCCTTTTCTGATCAGGAGATGACGGATAAGGATCTGGACAAGGAGGAACTCCCTGAAGGAATGTCTGTTGATTGTTCAGAGAAATCTGGCTCTGCATTTAGCATCTATAGCCATCTTCGATCTCTGGAGGTATGGATTTCGGCTTATGTGTCTTGTTTTTTAGATATCGGTTTTGTTAGTTCCCTGTCATCGAGATATTGTGTACAGTGAAGTTGCTAAAAGAACTGAGGATTGCGATTCCTTTACTCTATCTTGGTTTTAGGTATTAGTTTGGCAAGTTCTATGTGGTTGAGATACTGTGCGTGGTGAAGTACTTATAAGAACTGAACATTGCGATGTCTTTTCTCTGGCTTGGTTTTAGATATCGGTTTAACAAGGTTTCGGAGATCGAGATATTGTGTGTAGTGAAGTGGTTATAGGAACTGCTATTGCGATATATTTTCTTCGTGCAATTTAATAGTTTCATCGTCATCTTGTTTGTTTACGATTATATTAATTATAGAAAATTTGAAGTTTCTGTTTCTTATATTTGTTTAATTTATCTACGATTGTTGCTTCTGAGATTTGTCTAGGAGGAATTTATCACAACGCAGGGGAGGTTCTCTCTCGAATAATTTTGTTTGGATATGGATTGATATTTCTATTGCTCAATTTATTTCTTCGGATTAGAACATTTTTCTAAAATGTATTTATACACACAACTATTTATACAAGTAAAGTGTTTAAGTTCGAATTCCTGCCTGCTAGTTTCCCCATTTTTCAACTCGTTCAAGCAAACCAACGCCACTCTCATTCCCATGATTTTATCAAAATAATGATCTTCAACTTTAATAGTTCAACTTTAACGAGTTTGATCCAACCAGTTATTTCCTTGCGTGAACCAGATGGAATTACACATGAAGTTACTGCCCAACAACATTGAAAAGGCTCACAATAGCGATTCCAGTTTAACTTTCACTCGTATGCGAGAAATTCTAGTGGATTGGTTAGTAGAGGTTGCTGAGGAATACAAGCTTGTATCAGACACCCTATATCTCACCATATCACATATTGACAGATACTTATCCTGGCATGCTATTGACAGAAGCAAGCTACAACTTCTTGGTGTTTGCTGCATGCTAATTGCATCGTATTTACCAAGATCCCACTTGTTTTATTTGGTAATATTTATGGTTTTAGTTTTAAGATCTCATTGCTATATTGATTGGTGCTGCAGGAAGCATGAGGAGATCAGTCCTCCACATGTTGAAGACTTCTGCTATATAACAGATAATACATATACCAGAGAACAGGTGCTCAATTAGTCCTTTTCATGCTTAAGCATTGCTTTCTCTTCCAATGTTTTGACGCTACAAACATCTTGCATTCTCGTTTTCCCTTACATAATTGCAACAAAAGGAAGAAAATCTCCATATGGTTTATGAGATATAAATATCATTGCTAGTATTTATGTCCATTTTGTTTTCTGTTATTCATGATTGTTTTTCAAAACATAGTTACTGCCATCTATATTTTGTCCTACCAACATTTTAGAAAATTGAGACATCAACTTCAATCCATTTGAATAACCCTTTTTCGAAAAGATACTAATTCCATGGCGCAACTGATTAAGGATTTTATCTGGTCTTGTTTAATATGCAGGTACTAAATATGGAGAGAGAAGTACGCACATTCTTGACCTGTGAAGGCGCCCCCACGATAAAAGTTTTCCTCAGGCAAGAATGCTTTTCAATTATCGTGTATTCAGTTCCTACAAACCCCATATTCTTATTTTCCCAATAATGAATTAACTCATTGTCGCCATCTTACAGAATATTTACAAAAGTTGCTCTAGAAAATTGGAAGGTTAGCCCCCATTCACATTTTTTCCATTTTTATTCTTCCGCCTTTCATTATTGATTCTAAAAACTTACCTCTATCAGCAGGCTCCGGATTTGGAATTTGAGTTGTTGAGTTGTTATCTTGCGGAGCTAAGTTTGTTAGATTACCTTTGTATGCAATTCTTACCTTCAAAAGTCGCAGCATCAGCCATTTTTCTTTCTAGATTCACAATCCAACCAGAGAAACATCCTTGGGTAAGTGATATGTTTGCTTCTCTTTTAATAACTAATCCATAATATATTTTGATAATGTTCTTGTTAACTCCATTAAAATGTTATCGGTGTTTCAAGCGATAATTAACAAGCTTTGTTGCTTCACCACATTTTGCAGTGTTCAGTACTACAACATTACTCCGGTTTCAGGCCATCTGAACTAAAGGAATGCATTCTTGCCATTCATGACTTACAATTAAATAGAAAAGGAAGCTCTTTACTAGCAATCAGAGACAAGTACAAGCAGCATAAGGTAACGTGCCTACATATTTCATTAGTTATTTTAATTAAAACTTTTGAATTGTGACGTAGATACTAAAAGGAAATTGAAACGAATATAGAAATTGACTTATTTTTAAAATTAAATATTTTAAAAGTTAAACCTCATACCCTATTAAGTGAAGCTCTAAATTATATTGACAATTTGATATGGATATCAATAATGAATCCAAAACTCTTTCTAGTTTACATAAATTGTTAGGTGTTATGTAATCTTAAATTTACATTTATCATCAACTTAGACTTTTGGGTTAATTGGTCATTTAACATAAATGAAATTAAAGTTTAAGTTTTTGGGTTAATCGATGATTTAATATAAATGGAACAAAAATTGAAGTTTAGAAAATGTTATGAGTATTTACGCTTCACGAAAGTTTTCATTTTCAATAGTGTTCAAATCATATTTAATGATAAACATTTTCATTTTTCAGTTCAAGTGTGTGGCCAAGTTATCTTCTCCCTCAGAAATTCCTGCATGTTATTTTGAGGACATTGATCAGCAATCATTCAGCAGGTTCTTAAGAACTTAATTCTTTGATGCTTTGAAGCTCAAACCCTTTTCTCTTCCCTTTGCTAGCATAACATGCACAGTAACCATGCACAAATAATAAGAACTAGGTACTTGTTAGATAGATCATAAAAGATATTTTTTTTGTTCTTTTGGTTTCTCTCTCTCTCTTCATTGTAGCCTCTTTTCTTCATTGTAAGAATGCAATTGAATCATAATGAAGGCTTTACTCCCCCCTTTCTTTTCTTTTAGTTTCTATCTCCAAGAATTGTATAAATCATACATTTGTATTCAAGGTAAAGAGGGGAAATTTCTACTGCTACATTATTATGGATAATTTTTTTTCTTGATACTATTAGGTGGGTTGATGAAATAAATGAATAATAAATTAATACATCATCAAATATGTCCAATTATGAATGAAAGCGGTAATTTTTACTAGAAATTTTATTGAGGAAAAAAATCACTTTTCATTGGATGTAGATGTGTGGACTTTGATGAGGAATAATGTGATATAAAAACACACTTAACTAAAAAAATAAGGTTACATCATTGTTTGCTTATTTCAATAAATTGTTTAATCATAGTTTATCACATCACAAATTCTTTTACATCTCTTTTTATATATTTTAATTTCTTTTGTGTTGTGATGAGAGTGGGATGCATAGAGACAAGTGTATTTTAAATTGTTCTTTAACTATTTGGGGTGTAATTCATTTTAATTTTTAAGAGTGTCTAATAAAGTGTCTTTCAATTTTAGATCCATTAGGTTTTTAAATTTCAAAGATTAAAAATCATTTTTGATCTCTAAACTTTTATTAAAACAACAATTTAGTTCTTGAACTTTAGTTGGCAATGATTTAGTCTTTATACTTTTAAATTTATAACAATATAGTTTCCAAATTTTACTAAATAACAATCTAATATCTATATTTTGAAAATTGTAACAATTTAGTCCTCAACATGAAAAGGAAAATACTTGGGTGTAGTTGGCTTGTACTCATTTATTGTATGATCTTATGTTATATCCAATAAAAAGTACCATACTTGACATTTTTGTTTCTTTTCTTTTTTCTTTAAAGAAAATGATTAAAAATGTTTTTTTCTCTTGTGGGTAGGTGAAGGAAGAGTATGGGGATTAAGATTGCACTTATTCATTGCTCTTATGAAAAACCTATATCTTTAAATTAAGTTGGAATTATATTATGTAACAACTCATTATATATAGTTTATAAAAAATTTGGATTTGGTTTTCGATCAATTTAACGATCTACATGTGGTAGAAATTTCATTAAATTTTAAGCATATTTTTCAATAAGGACTATTTTTTTTTTTCAAATGGTAAACTATAGGGACTAAATTGTTAGTTATTAAAGTTCAAGGATTAAAATGTTATAAATTTGAAAATATAGGGACTATATCGATATCAACAAAAATTTAGGGACTATATTGTTATTTTGGTGAAAGTTAAGGTACTAAAAGTGGTTTTTAACCAACTTTAAACTATAGTTAGTGTTGGAGTTAATACCCTAAATCTCGTAGGTTTAATAAAATATTTTATTCGACATTTAGTTTACATTAAGCCAATCCAATAAACTAACAAAATGATTAGTTAGTTTCTATTTATAACACATAGTTTCTATCTATAACATAGTTACTTGAAGAGACTTACCTCCGGATCCTTTAAGTTGGGTGAGAGTGGTCAGTTTTGCCGACTTATTATGCCTACCATTTTGGGTTTCGTCCGAGTAGCCGACTTAATATGTCTACCATTTTGGGATATATATCTACCATTTTGGGATTCGTACAAGTAGGGAGTTGGGAACACATATACGAATAGGGATTTGGGAACACAGCTACCCTCACATGGGTCTAATTTGTAGTACTTAGGAGTTATGTAACTACAAGGGCGAAACGGTAATCTGACCCAGCTGTAGTTATGAGCAGTTTGTGTTTTATCCATGGACACAAAAATATATCCACAATGCGAAGAATACAACTATCGATCTCGAGTTTAATTATTAATCTCCTATCATTGGAACTTCTAATTTGTAGGACTATAAGGTCCCTTGCTAACTCACAAAGGATAAACACAAAGGATAATTGTTTTTGGAATAATTTAAATTGTTGAAATTATTTTGGAAATTAAAGGTGTTAATTATATTAATATGATTATATTATACATTATAGTATATGATTTATTATTAAAACTATATAATAACTTTCTCCTATGGGGAGTTATTTCTTGCATGTACAGAGGGAGTTATAGAACTCCTCTCTCCCTCCTTTTTGATAAGTCTAATGCGAATAGACTTAAAGGAATGTGTGATATGCGAAATTTTTTACACAAAAGAACTCTCTCCAAAGAACTCTCTCACTCTCTCTCAATCTAGCCGACTTTATCTTTCTCCCAACAACGAAACAAGGAGACCACACTTCCTTATTCTCTTGTCCTGAGAATAGCAGAGGTTCTGAGTGGTGGTGTTCGTTGGGTTGATTTTCAGTGTACGTGCAGAAGAGTTCGTATCGTCATGACTTTTGGAGAGGATTTACGTGAAGAAGAAAATTCTTCAAGGGTATGTAATTTCTTCTTCATTTTCTCTCAATTAGAAAGCATGCTTATAGTTATTTAACAATGTTTATCCTATGTAATTCTATATGAATTTCTCTGCATTTTCGTTGTTTTAATTGCACGACATTTACGCGCTTCCGTAAAAGAATTTCATTCATTCAGCTAGTAGATTATTTAACTTTCAATTTTATGTTTGCTAATAGATGTTAAATTTTCCATTTTGGAGGTCCTATTAGATAATCAATTCGTTTTTTGTTTTTGGTTTTTGAAAATCAAGTCTATTTCTTCCCCATTTCTTACAATAATTTGCATTTTTATTGAACACAATGATTGAATTCTTATCCAAATTTCAAAAGCAAAAACAAGTTTTTAAATGTTACTTTTTTAGTTTTCAAATTTTGGCTTGATTTTTTAAACCATCGGTAAAAGCAAGATAACAAAAGAAGAAATCTAGAGATCGGAGTAGTGTTTATAGACTTAATTTAAAGAAAAAAAAAATCCAAGAACCAAGGTCCTGTTTGGTAATCATTTGGCTCTTTGTTTTTGTTATTGAAAATTAAGCCTATAAACACTACTTCTACATCTAAATTTCTTCCTTTCTTATCTACTATTTACTAATGGTTTAGGCTAAAAATTGAACCATCGTACTTAAAAAGATACAAATCATTATAAAAAATGGAGAGACTTAAATTTCAAAAACTAAAAACAAAAAACAAAAATAGTTACCAAACGAGGCACAAACGATTACCAAACGGATCGTAATAATCTAGTAAAATTACAAATCATTCTTCCCAATCTAATTACTCTAGATTTATAATTTTATTTGATATTTAATTTTGTTAGTTTTAGAACTAATGAAATCAGACTCTAGTGATAAAAAATTAATTAAATCAAATAAAACTACTAAATCATATTTTACATTAAATCTCAATCTTCTAATAAATAAAATTTATCTTTTTATCATAATTTAAGCGACATGTCGATATTTCACTGTGTTGAGCTCTTAACGTGTCAGACTACAGGCAAAGTTAATTTCGAAGAGAAATTAACTTAGCAAGTTTGCACTAATATATTCTACTTAAGTTCACAGGAAAAATTGTATGATTGATCCCTTTTAAGAATCCAAACAAAATTTGGTTCAATATTCAAATTTGCTAAAAAAAAATGACTTTTCCCAGATCACGTGCGAGGGCCTGTCGCTCAAATGAATTCTCGTCACTTCCTCTCCTTCTTTTTGTCATTCATTATCAGACACAACTGTAACTTTTTTCTTGATTTTTCCCTTCGTTTGAATTATTCCTCTAACTTCTTCCTCTCTTTCTTCCTCCTCCTTAGTCTCTAGTTTCTTGTTTCAAGATTTCGATTCTTATGAGGAAAAAAGCAAAAGAAACGAAGAAAACTTCGAAAAAAAGAAACGGAGAAAGGAGGAAGACAAAAGAAGAAACCACAAAAAATAAATAAATAAAAGAAATAGACGATGCAGAAGAAATGCAAAAAAGGTAAAAAAAAGGAAACCCAAAGTGAGAAGAATGAGGGAGAGTAAGAAACGAAAATTCGTGGAACAACAAGTCTCGTCCACATTTTGAGGTCAAAAAGATAATTTCACACGCAACGAACATAAGCAAAAACCTATTTTTCGAGATTTTTTAAATTCTAAGTCAAATTTCATTTGCATCCCTACAAAACGGCCTTTTGTACCATTTTTCCAAGTTAGCAACTTTATTAAACTGCACTTCTCATCTTAATCTAATTATAAAGATAAAAAAATGTAAAAAAAAAAAAAAGGAAAAAAAGAAAGAAAGAAAGTGCATTGTTATTCATATCTTTGTTGTCGTGAGGTGTGCATAAAAGAAACAAGTAAATATTTTGCAATTTGAAAAGACAACAAAAGCATTATGAATTAGCCACTTGGAAATCCCTTTGGTCTACACTGCGTTTTTTCTTTTTTGGTTTACAATTAGGAGACTTGTTGCAAAGAAAATTTTGTAGTGCTATCTATTATTTTCATTTATAATTTGATACAAATTTGTAGTGCTATCTACTATTTTCATTTATAATTTGATACGACATTGTTAGATGTATATAGTAAAAAAAAGTGAAAGTTTAGCGAAAATTTGAAACATAAAATGAATTTGATTATGTAGATTAAATTTATTGTTTATAATCTTTCAAATTGGATAGAAACTTCAAATTAAAATGATGTTTTATGCACAAATTTAATATGTATGAAAGTTAAATTTGTAGTTTCTTCAATTTGAATGAGTTATGTTTGATTTTTATCAAGTAACAACTCAATTGAGTTAAATTTGACAAATGTTTCAATTTTTGTACTTATCTGATTTTATTTTGTATTTTGGAGAGTTGCTATGTTGCTAGCCTATAAATAGCAACTTAGTTCTTCATTTGTAGTCCCATTCCAAATTGAATAATTCTCTCATTTCTTTCTTTCTTTCCTTTGTTCTTGAGTTAAGTTGAGAGCAATTATCCAAGAGTCCTATTAGATCTGGGTATTTCAAGATTGCAGTTCTATCAGAGTTAGTCGTTGTATCCTACTGAGACGATTGCTGTAGTTTGCTTATTGATGAAGTTAGAAACATGCAAGTGGAAGCAATTAGAATCTTAAGCACTCTAATTTCATTAATTTAAATCATGAAAGCTCAAACTTGAAAAAACAGAGTTTTAAGAGCAAACCTTGATGTAGCTTGAAATTGAAGTTGTCCTTTGATTGTTTTCGAATGGATTGTGGGATCCAATTCTCCCGCCTTAGAATGGATTTAAGAGTAAGTCTTCTCCGCTATTCTCCCGCCTTAGAATGGATTGTGGGATCCAATTTGTGACAAATTTTGAAGGAAAAGTTGAGTTTGAGAGAGTCGGATGTATTATTTTAAGTGGTAAAATTTAGCTTCAAAAGCTCAGAATTTTCAACCTACTTCAGCAAAAATTTCTTCCATTTAATGAAGAATTCATGCACCATCAATTCACCTTCAATTGACAGCAAATTAAAACCAAAATAGTGGAACTTTGAGGTGTTAAGCAATCCCAAAATGTAGGAAAAACCCACTAACAATTGAATTTCCTAAATTCAAAAATTGAGTTAATTCAAATAATTAATTCAAAACAAAATATAACTAATTTTCAAATTAATTTTAAATAAAAATTTTAATAATTNTCCAATAAACTACGAACCCTTGGCTGTTGTCATGAATACTTGGACTTTATGTGGAGATATAAACTTGATCAAATTCGAGTAAAATAACCTAAACCGTCTATAGTACTTGGATTAGGTCTGTCTCTTATACACATCTAGATGTGTATAAGAGACAGCACTAATCCCGATCATGAATCCCTATTCACGTGTACAATATTTAAATCACATTTAAATATTTCTAACTCTCCAAGATGTTAAGTATATCAAATATAATTAATGCTTACTTCCTACGCCGAATTTGAACAGTTCAAATTCTCTCATCACATTGTTCTAAGGTTTAGTCCGATATGAGCTAGCAGGGAGACCTAAAAGACTTACAGATCATGAGCTCCAACAATCCGAGATTAACCAGCTAAACCCTTTAACCTAGCTAACCAACATTCGTTAACTACAAGGGCACTCCACTATAGCCTAGTAGCTACATTTTCCTCACTGTAGATATATTTCTGTACACTTGATATAACCATGATTAGTAAGTCGATCCTTCACAGGTTGTTCACAACTACAACTGTGTCAAAATTACCATTTTACCTCTGTAATTACATCTTGTTCCTTAAGTCCCACTGATCCTCTAATGAACGATTGATTTGTAGTTAAACCACCAAACTGAGTCCCTCTTTGACAAATGACAGAGTGGGACCCCTTGTTCAAGACCCAGAATCAGTACTTAAGAGAACAACCTATCTACTATCCCTAGAATCGAGTAGGAGAGGATTCGCAAGACTATGTCCCCAGCTATTTATCCAGTCTTATCCCTAAAATGAGGGGCTTATTGAGTCAGTAAACTCGGACCATTCCCATCCATGCAGATTAAAGGATATTCCCGAATAAACAAGAGTTCATAGTTAGCTCAGGATTAAGATCAAGTTACCTAAGTCATTGTATTGAAATAGTCAATCTTAACAGTAAACGACGTTATAAAGTAAAAGTGACTATTTCGCGGTCCGGTCTTATGCAAACTTATTGCATAGGACGCCTCCACTCGCATGTCTTCACATGAACGATTCAGGATCACATCGTTTGTATCAAATATAAAGTGAGCTGCATCCATAGTATCCCCAGGATAAGGTACCCAACCTTATCCTTATACTATAGACCGTTTTGGCTATTTACTCGAACTTGATACCCTTTTGTGTCTCCACATATAGTTTGAGTATTCATGCTATAGCCAAAGGTTCTTAGTTTATTGGATTTGGGGTTTTAAGTGCAATTCACATATTCAATAACATCTTTATTAAATAAACCTTAATAACTTTATTGTAAAATAGAGTATGTCTATTTTTTACAAACCAAGAGTTTTAGGACATAACATTGAAAAATGTCCTAAAACTCGTATTTTGTAAACATGAAACATATTCTTCACAATAAAGATGTTATTGAAGTTTTTTTTTCAATAAAATTGTTATTGAATTTGTAAATTGCATTTATAAAGGCTTAAATCCAATAAACTAATGAACCCATGGTTATAACATGAATACTTAAACTTTATGTAGAGGCATAAAAGAGGATCAAGTTTTAGTATATAGACAAAATGGTCTATAAGTATATGGATTAAAGGAACCGGTTAAGGTTCATGAGTGGAAGCGGGGATCATACACAAATCCCAACTTTTACAGAATTGAACAGAAACATTATGCAAAATTTTACAACATGCTTAATGAAAAAGAGAAAAGAGAGATAAAGAGGAGCTAACCCTTGAAGATCTTTTTCTTCACATGAAATCCTTTTCGATCTAGAACAATCGTTGATAAAAAAAAAAAAAAACATAAACCAAAATGGTCACAAACTCGAAATTCTAATTTGGACACCACCAATTAGAGTCTTCTGTGTTCTCTGGGATAAGAATCACAGAAGTTTGTGGGCTCTGTGATTTTTGGAGAGGGAAAGAGGAATTATATTTTTAGAGGAAGGAGGGTGAGAACCTGAGAACTTTTCTCAGAGAAAATATTTCAGAGAGAGTTCTCTATAAAACTCAAATGGAGAAGAAGATTATGGTAACCATTTGCACTCTCCCACTTTCATGTAATAGAGAGAAAAAGGGGGCGAAAGTTATAACTCCCTCCTAAAATAATTTTTCAAAAATTTAACATAAATAAAAGAAAATTTATTTTAATAAAACATTAATATATATATTTATATGATAACCACTTTATCATATAATATATATTAAACTATACGTTATATCAAATATAACATATAACCTATAGTTTAAAATTGTATCCAATACAATATAACCTATAGTTTTCATTCTCTCATAAATGCATGGTATTTAATATAAATCCCATTTATACTAGATTTAATTATATGTATTCAGTTCACATAATTAATATTTGAATCATATTCAAATATTTATTTCCTCTTAAATAAACTTTATATTATAATGTATCAAATATATTATAGAAATTATATCATATAATTAAATTAAATTAATTATATCATATATAATTGATTCCCTAAATTAATTTGAATAATTCAAATTAATCCAAATTGATTCCCATTTAATCTCGTTGAGCTATAGAGGGAACCTCATGGACCTATAGATTGAAGCTCCAACGATACTTGAATAATTAATTAAACTTTTTAATTAAATTATTCAACATTCATTAACTTTCGGACACTCCATTAAAGACCAACAGTTGCACTCTTCACACTACAAATATATTTCTGTGTCCATTGGATATAACCAGTCAACAACGCGATGACCTTTCACAAATTGCTTGTAAGTACAATTAGGCCAAAATTACTGTTTTCCCCCTGTAGTTACATCTAACTCCTCAAATACCACTGATCCCTCCAATGAACAATAAGTCATAGTCCAACTATGACTAAATCTTTCTCAGGCTAGTAGAGGGTGTGGTGCCATATTGTTCAAGCCCCGGAATCAGCCCTTAAGGGAGCAATTTATCTACTTACCCAGACATTGGGGAAGGAGTGATTTCCTTCTTTTGTAGCTGTATTCTCAGCTCCCCAAATCAGACGAATCTCCAAAATGGGGACTTGTTGAGTCAACGATCTGACCACTCTCACCCATATAAATCAAAGGACCACCATCATAGGTAGGAGTTCACAACTCACTCAGATTCAGGTCATATCACCTATAGTCCTTCTGGTGAAATGTAAGTCTTTATTATGAACGACGTTATATAATGAGACAATTTATTTTGTGGTCCGATCTTATAAAAACTCCTTCGTATAGAATACCCCCACTCATATGTCTCCACATGAATAATCAGGATTAGATCATTTGTAGCACTTTACAACATTTATAACATATACAAAGTGGGTTGTACTCGTAGTGTTACCAAGATAAGGTATCCAACCTTATCCAATTACTATAGACCATTTAGGTTATCACTTAAACATGATCCACCTGCATGTCTCTACATACATGTTTAAGCTAAGAAGATAACTTTAGATGTTAGTTTATTGGTTTGTGAGTTTAATGCTACTAAATGTTAAATAAAACATCTCATATTATATTAAATAAATAAAATGTTTGTACAAGACAATTACAAACTACAGAAATCTATGAGATTTAGGGCACCAACCCTAACAATCTCCCATTTGTCCTAAAGCTAGTGAGGTGTACACTATACAAGTACACAAATCAATAAACTAGGGCATAAAATACGCCAATTACAAAATCTCCCACTTGCCCTAGATTAATCGTGGCTTGTCCCGTAGATTAATATTCTACAAATAACCCTCAAACATCTTAGTCGTGAGGGCCTTTGTAAATGAATCAGCAACATTGTGCTTCGAAGCTATCTGCATGACGATCATGTCCCCTCGATGCACAATCTTTTCGATGAGATGATATTTCCACTCTATGTGTTTCCCGCACTTATGACTCTGAGGCTCTTGGGAATTAGCCATAACACCACTATGATCACAATAAAGGGTGATTCAGAAATTCCCTAAGCCACACAACTTTCTTAGCAGCTTCACAAACCGCTACATACTCAGCCTCCATGGTGGAGTCAGCAATGCACCCCTGCTTGGTGCTTGTCCAGACTATTGCTCATCCATTAATAGTGAACACTAACCTGATGTGGATTTCTTAGAATCCTTATCATTTTGAAAATCAGATTCCATGTATCCTATAGTGATCAAATCCTTAGAACCATACACGAGCATGTAGTCCCTCGTTTTTCGTAGATACTTGAGGATTTTCTTAACGGTGATCCAGTGATCATATCTTGGATTAGATTGATATCTACTAACTATGCCCACCGCATAGAAGATGTCAGGTCTAATACATCAAGCTGCCAATAGTCGATGCATAGAGGATCCGTTTTATTTTCTCAACTTCTTGAGGTGTAGGACATTGTTTCTTAGACAATATAACTCCATGCCTGAAAGGTAGTAAATCTATCTTGGAGTTCTGTATCGAAAACTTGACAAGCATTTTATGTACGATGCCTGAGATAGAGCTAGTGTTTTGTTCTTTCAATCTCTAAAGATCTGAATGCCCAAAACACACCGTGCCTCTCCCAAATCTTTCATTTGGAATTGGGTCGCCAGCCAATTCTTAATTTCAGTCAGTAGACTTACATCATTCCCAATGAGTAGGATATTGTCTACATACTGTTGGGTTATATGTCCTAAAACTGTAGTTTTGTAAACAGTAAACATATATGAAGTTTATTCAGACAAGTGTTGTTGATTATTTAATAACTCTAAATCCAATAAACTACGAACCCTTGGCTGTTGTCATGAATACTTGGACTTTATGTGGAGATATAAACTTGATCAAATTCGAGTAAAATAACCTAAACCATTTATAGTACTTGGATTAGATTGGGTACCTATTTTTGGAGATATTATTGAATATGGCCCGTTTTATGATTGTTACAAATGTTGCAAAGTGTCATAAACGATGTGATCAGTTCGTTCATGTAGAGACATGTGAGCGGGGGTGTTTACACGATGAGATTGTGTAAAGACCACGAAATAATCACTGTTACGTATTAACACCGTTTACAGTTAACACTGATTATTTCACTTCTTGATGACCTAGATAACTTGATCTAATCCTGAGTTGTCTATGAACTCCTGTTTATTCGCGATTGCCCCTTAATCTGCATAGATCCGAGGGAAGCTCAACATCGCTACTCAATATACCTCCCATTTCAAGATAAGACTGAGTAGATGGCCGGGGACATAAAATTTGTAAGATGGAATTCACTCCTACCCATTTTAGGGATAGTAGAAAGGTTGTTCCCTTAAGGGCTGATCCCAGTGAACAAGGGGCCCCATTCTCTCGTTGGCCTGAGAGGGAATGGATTTAGTGATTATGATCTTAAATCAATTGTTCATTAGAGAGACAATGGTACTTAAGGAGAAAATATGTAACTCAGGGGTATTTCGGTATTTGACCTAGCTGAGGTTACGAACAACCTGTGAAGGATCAACTTATTGATAATGGTTATATCAAATGGACACATAATATATCTACAATGAGGGGAGTGCATCTACAGGCTATAGTGGACAGTCCTGTTAGTTAACGAATGTTGATTAACTAGGTTAAAAAGTTTGACCGGTTAGTCTCGAATCATTGGAGCGCATGATCTGTAGGTCCATTGGGTATCCTTGCTAGCTCTTTACGGACAAAATTGAAGAACTAGGTGAAGTAAGAATTTGAAATGTTCAAATTCGGAATTTAGGAAAAATTATATTTTATATGAGATATAGTTTACACTTAAATAGTTAATTATATTTTGAGAGTATACTTGATCATTAGCATGAAAGTATTTTTTAAACTTGATTAATGAGATTAATCAAAGCTAGATGTCAAAGACAATTTAATATGTGATATTATATTTGTTTATTTTATTTAATTAAAATTGTTTTAATTAAATCATTTCTAAGTTTGAAAAATTGTATTTCATTTTCTTAATAAAAAATTAATTAGTGAAAAAATCCAATTGTTGGATTTTTCTACTAACTAAGTGGACTTTGAAATGAAACTTCCCAAGCTTGACACCTAAAGTTTACATGCTAGTGGAGTTTGAGCAAGAAGACATGCAAGATAGGATTTTGCATGTATTTTTTCTATAAATAGTTTAGTTTTTGAGTTTTGTAAAATCTAATGCTTCTTTGACTTTTGACGTAAACTCTTCCACCAAAATCTCTTTACTCTCATTTTACTAAAGTGAATTTCCCTTGTCTTCACTAATAAAACGGTCCCACCACCGTGTTCTTCAACTAGAGAATAACGAGGATTTGTCGTTGTTGGTATCGATCGAGCTAGGGAGAGGAAGACTATGATGCATAGTGGTAAGTATTCCCGCCTGTCATGCGGGTGACCCGGGTTCTATCCTCGACATCGGTGCCAAAAACTTGTTCGAAGGAAAAGGGAGAGGAAAAATGCGCTCGTCTTTTGATATGAGTTAATCTCTATTCATCGATGGTCATGCGTTGGATTGACGAATATGCAATATGCATTAAGCGCGTATACGACGACCATGCGTTTCTGTCACAAGTTTTCTTGTGTTCTCGCCAAGTATAGCGAGAACACAAGTTTCTTAGGATGATCCGAGGTCGAACACAGGGATTTGTAACTAAATAAGGTTGTTGAAGTAATGCATTTGAGGTGATGAATAAAAGTAAAAGGACAGAAGTTAATGGATTATGCGCTACTCCTACTCTTAACTAAGCAGATTGAGCAATGGAAGTTTGACGTTGAGAATTGGTAAAGATGTAGCAGCTGTTAACGCGTAATAAGGTGAATGAAAGAACAGAATTATGGAGGGAATGAATTCGCCACTTCATTTTGCTCGGTCGCAAGAGTAAGCCCAGCTTGTCACACTAATGCATCGCACACCTCTCGGTGGTGGGCCACATGTTTATATCTCTAAAACGCATGGTTGGGTCGAGCATAAGATTGTTGCTATCTTTAGGAATAGTACTTACTTTGCTTTAGTGTGTTTTACTACTTACCCTCCCGGACAGTTGGTTTTCGTTAATCAACTTATAGACAAACATTGCGATAGCCTCATACCAAGCAAGGAGGATTAACTCACTATAATCGTGCAATGTACACCTCTTGATGGTTTGCTATATGCGTCATATCTCTAGATCGCACGACTGAATGTGCAACTTGTCTTTGACACTTAACTAAACGATGAATGTAAACGATGATAAAGAAGATGAAGATGATGAAGATGGTGCTGAGGGAACTAAAAGATGCATTGATTAAAAAATGTATTAATGTATTAAGCCAAAATATAATACAATACATAGATAAGAGGAGAGGTGGAGGGCTAGATGTAAGCAATCTCTTGCTTTTCATCTGAAATGCGTCAAGGCTGCTAGTAGTACCATAGATGGATAGTGGAGAAGTCTCTCTCGAGCCTTATCTCTGGCAAAACTCCGGTCGTCACTCCGAAGGGGCTGTGGAGGTGAAGAAGTCTCAAAGAATGTCTTGCTCATGCTCTCATCTGTGATCACAAGAATTTTCCTAAGGTAGAAACTCGGATGGTTTGAAGTCAAGATCCAAGGCTCTATTTATAGAGCTCAAACGCCGACAGTATTGATGATTCCATTATGACTCATTGCTACTTCTGTTGCGGTATGGGAAATGTCAGCATCACTTTATCTAGTTGATACTCCCAAGGTATGTGTTCATGCTGGTTTCTCTTGAAGTGTCAACACATTCCACCCACTTGGCGATTAATCTTCCATCACGATTATCACTCAGTGGATACAGCATTCCAGGCCGCAAACTAGTCTTTATGAAAATCAATACATGCGATTACTCTTGCGGCGGTCTGAGATCGACGCATGCGATCAATTCCTGCAATAGCTGCAAAAGTAGACGTTTTGATGCATAATAACACATGATATAGGGTTAGTGAGGATTTCTGATGCTGGTCGATGCAAGCTCACTTTTCCACATGAATTCTTGGTATTATTAATGCATATTTTACTTATTAGCCCTCATAATTCTAAGTAAAAGGCTACAATTGTTTATATTTTTTACAAGCTATCACACCCCCAAATTTAGAATCATGTTTGTCCTCAAGCATGTCTTATACTTAGGAAATTCAAATTTTACCTTATGACTTTTCCTTTGCGTTGACCAACTTTTCATAATATAATTCACTTGCACCTCTAACCTTGGTAACAACACTCTCCTCAAACTTAGTTACTTCTTCTAAGAGATATTTTCTAAGTTTAATTATGGCAAGCCTCTACTTAAAACTTTCTACTCATCGTAGACAAATTTTTGCTTTTAGCTTCTTACAATGTGTTCGTTTAAAGCTTTGCAATTCATTATTAGATTGAGGCGTTGAATCTAGTTACACTCTTCATTTTATCTTGCCCTTGTTGGGGTTGATGCCTTAAAGTCTCGTGTTTTTTAGTTTGTAAATAGTTTGTATGAATGCTTGTGTTGTATAATATATGATATTTACCTCACATCTTGTTTTTAGCTCAGTTACATGTTTTATTTGCTTTACCACAAACCAATAAACATAAAATTCCTGGTTATCTGTATGTAACTTAAGCATGTATGTGGTGACATACAAGTGGATCATGTCTTGAGTGATAACAAAAATGGTTTGTAGTATATGGATATAGGAGGGATACCTTATCTTGGTAATGCTACTGATAACTGGTAGAAATGCATGTTATTGTAGTCTTTTATTTAGAATTATGAGGGCTAACAAGTAGAATATGCAGTGATTATACTAAGAATTCATGTGAAAAGTGAGCTTGCTTCGATCAGCATTGAAAATCTCGGCCAACCCAATATTATGCATTATTCTGCGTCAAAATAACTATTTTTGTAGCTATCGTAGGAACCGATCACATGCCCGAGTAGGGTTGGCAATGGGGCCGGGGGCGGGGGGGGGGGGGCGTCCCCCGTCCCCGGCCCCGTGGGAGAAATTTAAAGGCACGGACGGGCGGGGATTCCCTGTCTGGGAAACGGGGTCCCCCACGGGGATTCTTCGTGGCAGACTTCAACGGAAGGGAGGGATGAGCAAGAGGGGAGGGATGCAGAGAGGCGAGAGGGGAGGATGAAACAAGAGCGAAGAGGGGAGGGATGCAGAGAGCGAGAGGGAGGATGAGTAAGAATGAGAGGGGAGGGATGTTTTTTATGCAGATTGCAGAGAGCGAGAGGGGACTGGGGAGGGATAAAAAAAAAATATAAAATCGGGGGTCGGGGTCGGGGCGGGGATACTGTCCCCATCCCCGCCCCATCCCCGACGGGCCCCGAATAAATTTCCCAATTTGACCCCATCCCCGGTCAAACCAGGAATCCCTGCGCATCGGATTTTTTTGCCAACCCTAACATGTGGTGAATCCCAGACCATCGCAAGGGTGATCACGTACATTCATCACATGGATGTTGCGGCTATTAACCGCATGCGTCCATCGCATAGAAGTTGCGACTACAGGATAATAACCATGATAGAAGGATGAACACAAGGGTGGTAGAATGCGATGGTACTTCGGAAACGAAACATGAACAGATACCTTGGGAGTATAAAAAAGATGATGTTGACATTTCACCTACCACGCCGTTAGTAGCAGCACCATTAATGTTGTCGGCGATTGAGCTCTATAAATAGAGCCTTAGAGCCCAACTTCAAATCATCCGAGCTTCTGCCTTGAGGTAGATCCTTGTGATCACAGATGAGAGTGTAAGAAGACATTCTTTCAGAGTTCTTCATTCCTTCACCCATTCCGAGTGACGACCGGAGCTTTGCTGAAGATAGATCTCGAGAGAGACTATTCCACTACCCATCCATGGCACCACCGATAGCCTTGACACACATTTGATGGATGCAAGACATTGCTTACATCTAGCCCTCCATCTCTCTTCTATCTCTATATTGTATTACATTTTGGGTTAAGACATTAATACATTTTGTAATTAATGCATCTCTTTATTTCCTTCAACTCCGTCAAGGCTGCTGGTGGTGCCATGGATGGATGGTGGAGGTCTCTCGAGCTCTATCTCCGACGAAACTCTAGTCGTCACTCAGAAGGGGTTGTGGAGGTGAAGAAGTCTCAAAGAATTTCTTGCTCATGCTCTCATCTGTGATCACAAGAATCTGCCTAAGGCAGAAACTCAGATGGTTTGCAGTTAAGATCCAAGGCTCTATTTATAGAGCTCAAACGCCGACAACATTGATGATTCCATTCTGACTCATTGCTACTTCTGTCACGATATGGAAAATGTCAGCATCACCTTATCTTGTTGATACTCCCAAGGTATGCATTCATGTTGGTTTTTCCTAAAGTGTTAACACATTCCACCCATTTGGCGATTAATCTTCCATCACGATTATCACTCTGTGGATACAAAATTCCATGCGGCGAACTAATCTTTATGAAAATCAATGCATGCGATTACTCTTGTGGCAGTCTGAGATCGACGCAGACGATCAATTCCTGTAATAGTTGCAAAAATAAACGCTTTGATGGATAATAATGCATGATATAGGGTTAGTGAGGATTTTTGGTGTTGGTCGACGCAAGCTCACTTTTTCACATGAATTCTTGGTATCATTAATGCATATTCTGCTTATTAGCCCTCATAATTCTAAGTAAAAGGCTAAAATAACTTGTATTATTACAAGCTATCAAATGGATTCTACAAGAGTTGTAATTTCTAACCCTTATGCATGTTATTCTTTTTTTTTTTTTTTTATGTAATTAGAACGTTATCGGTCCTTGCTTCCATTGTGCATGTGTTCTTTATATTCCAACAATTGGTATTAGAGCATGCTTATAACGTTCTATTGCATATTGGTGGGTGTTTTTGGTTGACTAAAGTGGATACATTACGGTTTTGGCATTAGTTTTCATTTAATTTCCTGTTGAAATTTGTAATTGCTCACATGTATATGAGATTTAATGTTTGGCAAAGGGTATGTAAATTTGCTAGTGTCATTAGAGTCTTTATTAGGCTATAATTGCTTGGTTTCAAGAAAGAGGTAGCTTCAAATTTGGTGTAGATTAGCTCACAAACCCGAGAACCTGCGACCCGACCTGGTTAGGTGGAGTCCCCGCGCACGTGCCAACTGGCACCAACGTCCGACCTGTCAAGAGCCCTGACCCGCGTCCGACCCGATTTGTCCTCATTTCTCGATTGGCATTTTCTCATTCCTCGCCTCTTCATTCGACCCGTCCCACCCGCACGCCTCTTTCGTTGACTAGCCCTTGTGTGCGTTGACTAGTCGGTCTAGACCTTTGACTTGGTTGAGCCGGTTTGACCGAATCAACTTAATTTTTGAAGTTTCTGAGCCGGTTCGAGTGGTTTTTGGTCGATTCGAGCTGGTTCAAACAGTTTGAAGCCGGTTCGAAGGAGCTGTTTATTGATTTTTGTAATAATTTTAGTTGTTTGATTGTTTTTAATGCCAAAACCGGTCCACTTTAGTGTTGTTTATTTATTATGCATGTGATGTATGATATTGTTTTAATTATGTGTGCATAAAGTATGCCATATAGTTTTTTTTTAAAAAACCCCACCATGGGATAAGTATGTGGCATGTATTTGATATATATTATAGGTGTTATAATGTATATAGTATGCATGCTTAGTTTTAATATAAGTGTTATATTAAAACATGTTTGTTTAAGGAAGCATGTTATAGATGAATGTTCTAGGGCTATAAATGTTATAATTTATTTTATAATTGTTATAAAATAACCTAGACTTTTAAAATATATAACAAAGATAGAAGGCATGCTCACCTAGGGTTAACCGGTGCAATTTAATTACCTTTTCTAAGAGTTAGAATAGGTCGATTACTTGTAAAACAAGAGTTGTTTACTTACCCGGCGAGATCTTGTCTAAGGTTGGGGACATTTAAGTTGACGGTTTACGGAACACCTCCTACCTGGACATCAAACTGGTGTCTAAGTCAGTAACCTTAGTTTTATGAGCATGCATGAGTAGTGTAAGAAAATAAAATTGGTTTATCACCTAGACATCATAGGTTAATCCCAATATAAGAGTTATATTAGGAAAAATCACCTAGACTTATATTGTTTAATATTAGCCGGTTAGTAACCAAGTAAATACCCAATCTTTTATAAAATAGAACACTTCAGTGGGAGATTAATAGTATATGAGATATATTATTTCTAGCTCTCACATCCCTGAGAGTTCACACCGTGAGATCCATGCTCGGGTTCGAGTTGCTATTAGCAACAACCTCCTTTTGGAAGGTGTTTGCATGGGTCAATAACAAGCTGGATAGGGGAAGTAGTCCATTGTAGGTGAGTGAAGGGTATGTGTTAACACGTTCTATGGTCTCTTCCATTAGGTCACACCGTGAGATTCCTACGTTGCGCCTGCTGATTGGCTTTATGCAACCATTTGCTAGTCGTTTAGCGACGGATATCCCTTCAAAGGGTTGTAATATAGGATTTGGAACGCCGTGAACTCCAGAAATGGATAGGGTTACTTGGGTCCATTTTCAAAAAATTGTTTCTCTTTCGAGGGCTCGTTTGATTCCGATCTCTGTAATTTGAAAGTGGCAGGTATACACTTACAAAACTTACTAAGTGTTAGTAAAGATCTTGACCAAATAAATGGTAATTAAGCACTATAAGGATAAGAGTTATTCTGGTACTAGTATTTAGTCAAGAATGTCGTGATTCAGTGAAGGAGTAGTCGACTGCCCTTCGGTGGGGGCTATTCTAACTCACTGAATTATCGTAGCAAAAGAATAATGAGAACGAGTACATTAATTTTGCTAAATAAATTAGACTAAAAAGAGTGAAAATATTTTCTCTAATAATTTATTTACTTTTTCAGCAATGTCAACGTCCATTATACAACTGCTAGCTTCTGAAAAACTTAATGGCGATAATTACCTTTTCTAGTAAAAGATCTTTTAATCATTTTGCCTTCAAGGCATGACTCACATATTGGTAAAGAATTTTCTTCTAACTCACTTAGAAGTCCATTCTCGACTAATCTCTTAATCTTATTGAGATTGATGTGTCCTACTCTTAGGTGCCAAAGACAGGCATTTTCTTTATAAGAAATTTTAAGTCAATTTTGTGTTAACGCAGTTTTAAACATTTCAGTATTAAGGAGGACTTTAGTTGTTAACGGTCTTATCACATAAAATTATCTTCAAGATTAGCACAACAAATTAATACTCCATTCTTGTAAACAAACACTTTATTTACTTGAAAATGAAGAGAATAATGTCGTTCAATAAGACATTTTACAGAAATCAGGTTCCTCTTAAAGCCTGAAACCATATATACATTATCTAATAAAATATAAGATTTCTATAAGCAGAGTCTAAGCCCTCCCACTGCCATAACTGAGACGTGCCCAGATCCAACACGCATCGTCATCTCCCCAGCTTCCAGTTATCGCCAGGAACTAATTCCCTGAACGAAGAATAAACATGGTTAGTGGCGCCTGAATCAATTATCCAAGCTGAATCATCATTCTCCACTAAACAAGTCTCCAATACAAGTAAATCGTATTTATCCTTCTTGGCCTTCTTCTTTTCTATCAAATATTTGGGACAGTTTCTCTTTCAATGTCCCTCGTGGTTGCAATGAAAATAGATTCCTTTTGCAGCATTGGCCTTCTTGCCTTTCTGGGCAGCAGCTGGTTGGTTAGCTTTCCTCTTTTCACATGTCTTCTTCTTCGACTTTTTGGTGTTGGAAGAAAAAGGCACAAACTTAGTTCCAAAGGTCAAACCTCTGTAGAACTTCTTGGAGGAAGAGGCAACATTTATCTCTCCCTTTCATTCCTTGCTTTTTATCAAGGATTGAAAAGTCTGAAGCTCATTGAGCAAGATGGTCATGTTGTAGTCAATCCTGTTCATAGCAACATTGTTATGGAACTGTAGAAAACTTTCAGATAACGATTTCAAAATGAAGCCAACCTAACTGGCTTCATCAATGATAGACCCATTCATCTCCATCACGTTGAAATTGACCATCATGTTGAGAATGTGTTCTCTAATAGATGCCCCTTCTTGCAAACAGGCATTGAAGATGTGTTTAAGAGCCTCATGCCTGAGTTGTGTAGACGGTCCCCGTAGGGACTCCATGATCTCACGGGTAATGATCATGGACTCATGCTTCTTGGCCAGAACTTCAGAAAGGCTAACAAGATATACGCTCAGGCCTTTTCATTTGTTCTTATTCAACACTCGTATGCCTCTCGTACATTTCAAGTGGTAGTTTGAGCAGGAATAGGAGGAAAATCCTCCATAAGGACAAAGTGTAGGTCATTAATGATAAGTATTGTGTTGATTGTGCTTTTCCACGTTGTATAATTTTCGTCGGTAGCAAGCAAGTTAAGTGTCTAGGAAGTCATGATTTTAATTTTCTAAAACCATACAATTTATTTATATTAGTAATCTATGCATTAACCATTTGTAAAAACCAATCAAATGTAGCAAAATAATCTAATGAATCCTAAGTGACATCTATTTTGCAATGATGTTTCAGTGAGTCAGGACAAAAGTCACTGTAGGGTGATCAGGTGCCCCTTCACTGAAATGAGACCATCTTAACCAATAGACAGAACAACTCCTTATTACTATAACTATCAGTCACCATTCTTCGGTCCAAGAATTGTTAAACTCGCTTAACATTTCTTGTAAATGTAACTCTCATTTTAGATTCTAGAGTTCCACCCCAATGAGCCAACCATAGGGAAAAACCGATTGGGGAAAAAACTAAAGTAATCCTATCTATTTTTGGAGTTTTTGGTAAAGAATCATGCAAACTAAACTAAAATAATTAAAATTATATGTTATATCCCATATAACATATAATCTATAGTTTATCATATCACATAAAATATAACTTATAGTTTATTAATCTCTTATATAACCTATAGTATTTAATATAAATCAAATTCATATAGTTAGTATTTGAATCAAATTCAAATATTTATTTCATCTCAAATAAAACTTTATATTATAATGTATCAAATACACTATATTAATTATATCATATATAATTAATCTCTCGATGAATTTGAACAATTCAAATTAATCCAAAAGTTAATTCTCAATAATCCTAGTTGAGCTATGGAGGGGACCATATGGACTTGTAGATTAAAGCTCCAATAGTACTTGGATAATTCATTAAACTCCTTTAATTAAATTATCCAACTTTCATTAACTGTTGGTCACTCCCCTAAATACTGGTAGCTGCACTCTTCACACTATAGATATATTTTTGTGTTGATTGGATATAATCAGTCAACAATGCGATGACCCTTCTCAAATTGCTCGTAAGTACAACTGGGCCAAAATTATCATTTTGCCCCTGTAGTTACATCTACTCTTTAAGTACCACTGATCCCTCTAATGTACAATAAGTCATAGTCCAACTATGACCAAACCCTTCTTGGGCCAAGAAAGGGTGTGGCACCCCATTTTTTAAGCCCCAGAATCAGCCCTTAAGGGAATAATTTATCTACTTACCCCGATGTTAGGGAAGGAGTGAGTTTCGACTTGTGCAGCTCTGTTCCCAGCTCCCCAATAAGATAAATCCCCAAAATAGTAGACATATTGAGTTGGCGAACTGGCACTCTCACCCATACAAATCAAAGGACCGCCTTCATAGTCAGGAGTTCACAACTCACTCAGAATTCAGGTCATGTCACCTGTGGTCATCCTGGTGAAATGTAAGTCTACTATTAATGATATTATATAATGAGACTATTCATTTCGTGGTCCGGTCTTATATAAAGCCTTTTGTATAGAATACCCCGTTCACATGTCTCTACATGAAAAATAAAGATCATATCATTTGTAGAAATTTACAACAATTGTAACATCTACAAAACAGTTCGTATTCGTAGTGTCACCAGGATAAGGTACCCAACCTTATCCATTTACTACAAACCGTTCAAGTTATCACTTAAACATGATCCACTTGTATGTCTCTACATACATGTTTAAGCTTCAGAAGATAACCTTGGATGTTTGTTCATTGGTTTTGTGGGTTAATGCTACTAATGTCGAATAAAATACCTCAAATTTTATTAAATAAATAAATTGTTTGTATAATACAATTACAGACTATAGAACCTACGAGATTTAGAGCATCAACCCTAACACTAAAATGGACTTTTGGAAAAATACTTACCCCTCAATGATGTGTAGCATGTGCCAGAGATTCGAAAGAATCTAGTGTCAAGAACCTTACTTAACAAAAATGGGTTCAAGCTTGTATTTAAGTTAGATAAATTTATTTTGACAAAGGGGGTATGTATGAGGGAAAAGGCTATCTAAGTGATGACATGTTCAAACTGAATGTACTGGCACAAATGCCAAAGAATAATAATAATATCAACTCTTCTTCTTATATCGTTGAGTTGTGTGATGTTTGACATTCTAGATTAGGGCATGTCAATTATCGTTCTTTAAATAGAATGATAAGCTTAGGTAAGCTTAGGACTATTACCGAATCTTAACATTGATAATAGACACAAATGTGAAGTCTATGTTAAATCAAAGTTTATTAGAAAGTCATTTTCATATGTGGAAAGAAGTAATAAGTTACTTGATTTAATCCACAGTGATGTATGTGATATGAAATGCATTGGGAAATGTCCTAAAACTCGCAGTTTGTAATCTTTTAACAAATTCTATTTTACAATAAAGATGTTATTGAGTTTTCTTTCAATAAAGGTGTTATTGAATTTGTAAATTGCATTTATAAATTCCCAAATTCAATAAACTAATCATTGGTTATAATATGAATACTTAAACTTTATGTAGAGACATAAAAGTGGATCAAGTTTTAGTATATAACTTAAATGATCTATAAGTATATGGATAGGGTTAGATACCTTATCCTAGGGACACTATGAATGCGGCCCGCTTTGTATATTAATACAAACAATGCGATCCCAAAGTCTCTCATGTGGAGACATGCAACTGGGGACATCCTATGCAAAAGATGTTTGCATAAAACCAGACCACAAAATAGTCACTTTTCTTTATAACAACCATTTACCGTTAAAACTGACTATTTCAATTTGATGACCTAAGGTAACTCAATCTCAATCCTGAGCTAACTATGAACTTTTATTTATTCAAGATTATCCTTTAATCTGCATGGGTAAGAGTGGCTCAACATCGCCGCTCAATAAACCTCTCATTTTAGGGGTAAGACCGAATAGATAGCTAGAGACATAGTCTTACAAGACAGTATTCACTCCTACTCATTTTAGGGTTAGCAGATAGGTTGTTCCCTTAAGTACTAACTCCTGGTCTTGAATAAAGAGGCCCTGCCCTCTCTATGACTGAGAGGGATTCGGTTTATTGGTAGGATCATAAACCAATTGTTCATTAGAGAATGAATGGAGACTTAAGGAACAAGATGTATTACAGGGGTAAAACGATAATTAAACGTTATGTGAACAAAGGGGCTCTGCCCTCTCACTGTAAATACGAACGACATGTGAAAGATCGACTTACTGATTGTGGTTAAATCAAGTGGATAAAAATATATCTATAGTGAGAAGAGTGCAACTATTGAGCTATAGTGGTATGTCTCGATAGTTAAAGAATATTGATTAATTCGGTTTAAAGAATTTAGCCAATTAATCTCAAATCATTGGAGCTCATGATCATAGGTTCATTAGGTCACTCTACTAGCTCATAAAAGGATTAAACCTTAGAATAATGTGTTGAGAGAATTTGAAATGTTCAAATATGATTTAGGGTTTGGATTGTTATATTTGACATAATTAAACGTTTAATTTAAAAGTTAAATAGAATTGGAGAGTTGAAAATATTTAAATTAGATTTAAATATCAAGTACATGAATAATGATTCATATGTGGATTAGGTATTTTGTTAATTTAGTATTTAATATTAAATTAATTAATTAATTACTTAAAATAAAGTATTTTAAATAATTTTGAATTTGAAAAATTCAAATTCAGGGAAATGGGGTTTTATCCTTTTAATTTATTTTTATTTTAATGAAAATTAAAATTGAATTAAAAGGAAAACTAATTTAGAATTGGAAGTGGGATTTTCCAATTTTACTACATAATCCACTAAATTAGTAGAGTTTCAAATGTCAAGCTCCCTTTTAATTGAGTGTTGCATGATTTTATTGTATAAATAGAGAGCTAATCATATTGGATTAGCTTCATGCAAAAAAAAAAAAAAAAAAAAAAAATTGAAGACACTTTTGAAGTTTTCCCTCTTCTAACCAACACCCAAAATTACACCAAAAATCCTCTCAATTTGAGTTCCACCACTCAATTTAAGGCTTGAGATTAGTAGAGAAGACTCTTGTAATGGTCTACTACATAGATTGAAGGAAACATTCGTGGTGAGTTCGAACAATTCAGAGGAATCATAAAAAATATTCACTTGAAATCCTAATATACTAAAAGCCATGAACATACATGTTTTAGACTAAAATTGATGTAGTTAGAGTGCTTAGATCCTTAACTGCTTCTGCATGTTGAATGTCAACTTCATAAAAATTTCTTCCCACAAGAGGTGGTAAGAGATATTTTGTCGTTAAAGATGTTCATAGGGCAGGGCGGGGACAGGGAAGGCTTCCCCATCCCCATCCCTGCTCCCTATTTCGTTCCCTGTCCTCGCGAATTCCCAGCGGGGAAAATTTTTTCATATATTAAATGAGTTATTTCTAATAATTTTTTCATTCAAAGAAAATAGTATAAGAATAATACTATTATATGTATAAAAATATAATTTAATCCTATAATTTCTGAAAGTTAAAATTTAAATATTACAATATCATAGTCAAATTTTCCATTTAAATACTACAACATTTATGGCTTAAGGTAGAAAGTCTTAAATGTGAAAACAAATTGGAAATGTATTAAAGGTTAAAATGAAAATTGGAAAATAACATTTTATACCATAATTTTTGTAAAAAGTATATAGATAAAATAATAATAATATTTATAAACTATATAATAATTATAAACTAAAATTCTGTTTATTAAACAGAATATGAGTTATATAATAATAATAATAATAATAATAATAATTATAATTTATATTATTATATATATATAATTATATAATATATTCATCGGGGTGGGGCGTGGAACGGGGCGGGGTCGGGTTGGGATGGGGACGGGGAATCTAATCCTCGTCCTCGTCCCGTTTAGCCACCAGGGAAAAAATGATCCCCGCTCCCTCCTCATTCCCTGTCTAATTGGGGATTCCCCACCCCATTCAGGACAGGTCCCTACGGGCCCCGGCCTCGCGGAGTAAATGGACATCCCTATTTGTCATATTCATTGATGATTGTAGTAAATATTGTTATGTATATCTATTAAATAGTAAAGATGAAACCTTTAATGTTTTTAAAATATATAAGACAGAAGTTGAAAATCAATTTAAGAAGAAAGTAAAGGTACTCAGATCAGATAGAGGTGGTGAATATGAATCGTCATCACTTTATGAATTATGTGAAGTTAATGGTACAATCCATCAAATTACAACACCTTATACACCACAATAAAATGGTGTAGCTGAAAGAAAGAATCAAACTTTAAAGGACATGGTTAATTACATGTTAGATAGTTCAGGTTTACCTCACAATTTGTGGGGGGAAGCTTTGCTGACAACAAATTTTATACTAAATAAAATTCTACATAAGAAAGACTAATAAGTCACCTTATGAAGTATGGAATGGAAGGTTACTCTCATATAAAACGTTGAAAATGTGGGGGTGTGATTGGCAAAGGTACAATTTCTTTTACCAAAAAGGACAAAACTTAGGCTTTAGACAATTGATTATGTCTTTATAGGCTGTGCAATGCATTGTGCTACTTATAGATTCATGGTGATTAATTAGAAATATCTGATATCAATAATAATATCATAATCGAATCTATTGAAGTTGAATTCTTTTCGGATATTTTTCCTTTAAAGGAGGAAGAACACAAAATTATTAGTGTCAAAAGAATTAACGAGGCTAGCTCAAAATTTTGAGTCTGAACTTAGAAGAAGCAAAAGAGCTAAGAAAACTACTTCTTTTGGACCTGATTTCATAACTTATATGATAGAAGATGAGCCTCAGACTTTTCAAGAAGCTATATCATCTCCTGATGCACCTTATTGGAAAGAAGCTATCAATAGTGAGTTATAATCCATTTTATAGAACAATACCTGGGTATTGATTGATCTACCTCCTGAAAGTAAACCAATTAGAAGTAAATGAATTTTTAAGAGAAAGCATAAGACTGACGACACTATTGATAAATGCAAAGCCCGCTTAGTATCTAAAGGCTTTTGCCAAAAAGAATGACTAAATTTCTTTGATACCTATTCTTAGTGATGAGGATTATATCTATAAGGATGTTAATTGCAACAACAACTTTAAAAATTTGGAAATACACCAAATGGATGTAAAAACTGCATTTTTAAATGGAGATTTAGATGAAGAAATTTATATAGAACAACCTGAAGGGTTTGTTGTTAAAGGACTTGAAGACAAAGTTTATCAACTTGTTAAGTCTCTTTATGGGTTGAAATAAGCACTTAAACAATGACATGAAAAGTTTGATCACACTACATTATCAAATGGATTTAAGATAAATAAGTGTGATAAATGTGTCTATATCAAAACCATAGATCAAAAGTATGTCATTGTTATTGGGTCTGATGCCCTAAATCTCGTGGTTTTGTAGTTTTTGTAAACTTTATTTGTACAAATAGATTATTTATTTAAAATAAGTGTTATTTTATTTGAAATTTAGTTGCATTAACCTAAAACCAATAAACTAAGATCCAAGGTTATTCGATGTGCCTTAAACATGTATGTGGTGACATACATGTGGATCATGTTTAAGTAACAACATAAATGATTTATAGTAGATGGATAAGATTGGGTACCTTATCCTGGTGACACTACGGATTCGACCTACTTTGTAATCGTTATAATCATTTCTTAGTGTTACAAATGATCTGATCCTGATCATTCATGTGGAGACATGTGAGCGGAGGTATCCTATACAAAGAGTTTGTATACAACCATACCACGAAATGACTATGTTTCTCTTTATAACGCTATTACTAAAAGAGACTTACATTTCACCAGGATGACCATAGATGACTTGACCTTCATCCTAAGTAAGTTGGAAACTTTTGCCTATGACTGCAGTCTTTTGATCTGCATAGGTGAGAGTGGCTAGATTCGCCGGCTCATTATGCCTACCATATTGGTGATTTGTCTAATTGGGGAGCTAGGAATACAACTACATAAGAAGAAATTCAGTCATTCTAGTTGTTAGGTAAGTAGATAAATTGCTCCCTTAAGGGTTGATCCCATATCTTGAGCAATAAGGCGCCTCACTCTCTCTTGACCGGAGAGGGGTTCAGTTATAGTTGGACTATGACTAATTGTTCATTTGAGGGATCAGTGTTACTTAAGAAGTTAGATATAACTACAAGGGTAAAACGATAATTTTGACCCAGCTGTACTTACATGCAATTTGTGAAGGGTTAATGCATTATTGATTGGTTATATCCAATGGACACAAAAATATATCTACAGTGCGAAGGGTGCAACTGTCGATCTTTATTAGAGTATTCGATAGTTAATGAATGAAGATTAATTTAATTAAAGAGTTTAATTAATTAATCACGTATCTTTTGAACTTCAATCTGTAGGTCCATAAGGTCTCCTTGTTAGATCAATAAAGAGTAATGAGAATCAAATTAATTTTGGATTAATTTGAATTGTTCAAATTAATTAAAGAGGATTAATTATATGAGATACAAATGATATAACGTATATTGATACACTATATTATAAAGTTTAAATGAGAGAAATAAATATTTCAATATGATTCAAATATTGATTATGATTATATAAAAACTATAGGTTAAAAGTAATATGAATATGATTCTTATTAATACTATAGGTTATATGAAAGAACATAAAATATAGATTATATATCATATGTGATATAAAACTATATGTTATATATTATATGAGATATAATATATAGTTTAATTATATTAAGTTAGTTAATGTAATTTTAATTTAAAATTTGAATTTTAAATTCAAAATTTTTAACTCCTTGGGAGTTATTAATTTAATTATTACAACTTTCTCACTCACATTCTCTCATATAGTAATTTTGGATAGAGGATAATGATGATTCAACTACGTGAGATTGGTTTTGGCAAAAAAACTCTCTCGAGATCTTCATTTCCTTTCTCTGTGTTTCTCTCAAGATCACCAATCCTTCCCTTCACAAAAATTGAATAGGAAACCCACACACTCTCCTTAATACTCACCTTGAGAACAACATGGTAATCATGGGGTGATGTCCCTTTACTGCCGGTGTTCGAGGTTGCTACGTTTGAAAGAAGATCTGTGTTCAAGGGAGTAGATCTCACTGTTCGTAATCATTCACCGGAAGGGAAATCGAGAAAAATGGTTCTTCAAGGGTTTGTATACCATTTCCCTTTTGTATCTATAATTTTTTGTAGAAAGCATGCTTAGGTTTTAGATATGTTTATCCGTGGTTTCCGTTTTTTCTATTTTTTAAGTTCCTTAAAACGAAATTCGAGACACCTGATGTTTGTACTCTTTCATTGTGGGAATTCTAATCCCTTCAACTGTTTGCTTGTATGTGGATGATATGTTGATAATGAGCACAAATAGAAGTGTCATTGGTTCCACTAAAAGGATGTTGAAATCCAACTTTGATGTGAAAAACCTTGATTTTCCTGATGTTATCCTTGGAATATGAATAACAAGAAATCCAAGTGGATACATACTTTCTCAATCTCATTATATAGAGAAGGTGCTGAGAAAATTTGATCATTTTGAGTGTAAGCTAGCTATTACTCCATTTGAACCAAATTGTAAGTTATGATGATGATGTGTATTTTCTATAATATTCTAGAGTTATTGGTAGTTTTGAAGGATATCGTGCACGAGGATTTCCATGAGCAGCGGAAAGATCATTCCAAATTACAATCATATATGAATTTTACAATTACAGTCATAAACAGAAACATACGGTTATGCATTCATTACAAAAATTACAGTATGATAATATAAATGATCAATAAGAAACTTTACACACATTTGTAGACTCATCTCCATGCTCCTTGATTACAACGTTCGAACACAACAACACCCGAACGCTCGTCCAACACGACCGCTACACTACACGAACACCGCGCACTCGAACTCAGCGATCGCCTTAGTCATGAACACCCCAATAACACAAATAGCCTCCATAGCACCTCGATTGTGTCAAGTTGAGTATGACACCACCAAGAAGGATACCTTGGTATTCTCGGTGTGAGAATCCAGAGGGTGGGTTCTATGTGGACTTGGTTTGAGGCAGAAGACGGAGGAAACAACAATCATGTAAACGATTGAGCAAGTGGGAGATGGTTGAACCTATCGTATAGGTCGGTGCCCCAATTGTTTAGCAAAAACTAAGCGATCGTCTAGCAAAAGTTAAGTGATCGTTTAGCTCATCACTTACCTGCGTATCTTGTCGCCTACAAACACTATACGATCGTTTAGCTCGCTCAAGATGTCCTTAGTAAATCCTATTTACTTGACAACTTTTGTGAGATTCCGAGAGAGAAAAATCTCAAAAAACAATTTTCAACATTAATAAAAATTAGGAAAATAATTTTCCTTTTATCTCACGGTTACCATGAAACCACTAATAACCTCCCACTCAATTGGTTATTAGAGAAAAAGAATTAATTATCCAATAATTAATATTATTACAAATATAAATGATAACCAACTTATCATACTATATTTATAACTTATAGTTTTAATATTTCATCTCATGAAACATATAAACCATAGCTCTTTTTCTATTTCATGGTTCTTAATGTAAATCTCATTTATATTAATCCTCCACTTGATGTATCTCATACATCATACCGATCATATCATATATAATCGAATTATCTCTTGTCAATTTGAACATTTCAAATCAACACCAAGAATTGATCCTCAACTGAATCCATTGGGCTACCAAGGGGACCTTATGGATCTGTAGTTTGAAGCTCCAATGATACGTGAATAACGGACTAAACTTTTTCCACCATTCGTTAACTGTCAGACACTCCACTAAAGATCGACAGCTGAACTCTCCATTTTAACCAATTAGTAATGCGACAACCCTTCACAGATCGCTCGTAAGTACAGCTCGACCAATAACCGTTATGCCCCTATAGTTACATCTAACTCCTTAAGTACTACTAATCCCTCTAATGAACATAAGTCATAGTCCTACTATGACTCAGTCCTCTCTTTCAAAGAGAAGTTGTGGCCATTATGTTTAAGCCCTGGAATCAGCCCTTAAGGGAGCAATCTCTCTACTTATCCCTGCTTCGGGAAAGAAGTGAATTCCATCTTGTGGATTGAGTTCCCAGCTCCCAGATCAGACAAGTCACCAAAAAGGTAGGCATGTTGAGTTGGCAATCTGGCCATTCTCACCCATACTAATCAAAGGACCGCCCTCAAAGGCAGGAGTTCCCAAAACAATTAGGGTTAAGGTCGTGTCACCTATGGTCGTTTTGGTGAGATGTAAGTCTCTAGTATCAACGACATTATATACAGAGTCTAGTCATCTCATGGTCCGGTCTTATACAAACTCTTTGTATAGGACACCCTTGCTCGTACATCTCCACAGAATAGTCAGGATCTACCATCTGTAGTAGTTTACAACACATACAAACCTCTACAAAGCGGGTCGTATCCGTAGTATTACCAGGATCAGGTATCCAGCCTTAATCCTTATACTATAAACCTATTTAGGTTATCACTGAAGGCATGATCCACTTGTATATCACATATACATGCTTAAGTTCACATAAGATAACCATGAAGTTTTGTTTATTGGATATGAGTAAACGTCGGAATGAAATAACATTTATTTTATTCATCAAATAATATGTATCATTACAAACAACGAGACTCTGGGAGAATTAGGACACTGAGAATTAGGACACCAATCTCAACAAATTTAATGAACATAATGAATTGTACAAGACTTGATATTGTTAATTCAGTAGGAAGGTTAGCAAGATACACCAACAATCCTAGGCATGATCAATGAAATGCGTTAGTCAGAGTTCTAAGGTACTTGGAGGACACTCTAGACTATGAATTGCATAATACGAGGTATCCACATATACTATAAGAATTTAGTGATGCTAATTATATTTCTAATAGCATGGAGACTAAATCAATTGGTAGGTATATTTTTACCTTAGGTGGAGCAGTTGTTTCATGAAAATCTTCAAAACAGACGTGTATAGCTCTTGATAAAGCAGGAGAAGAAGCTAAATGGCTTTGAAGTTTTCTTGAAGATATTCCGTTGTGGCCAAATCCTATAAGTGTAATATGTATTTATTGTGACAATTTAATGGCTTCTATGAGAGCCAAGAATAATGTCTATAATGGCAAGTCACAACATATTAGATATAGGCACAATTCGATAAGGCAATTGCTCTCTAATGAAATAATTTTCATTGATTATATGAAGTCAAAAGAGAATATTGCAGATCTTTTGACGAAATGATTGTTAATAGAGCAAGTCAAATATACGTTGAGGGAAATGGGGCTAAAGCCTATGAAATGAGTTATCTGATGATAACTTAATCTAGTTGATTGGAGATCCCAAAATCTAAGTTCAATAGGCAAACTAGTTGGATAATTCATAGTTGAAACACTAAGAAACTTATAGTTTCTTCCCATTTCTATGATGTTCTAGAGTGTGTGATTTATTGATGTTAAGGTTATATTGATATCTTGTTTTACAAGAGGAGTAGTGATAGAATGCTCTTAATCAATATTACCTATACGAGAGTAGAAGTAGGGTTGTTTTTATGAGAACTTTTCAAATAACTTATGTTCTCTAATATGAATTCAGGATTTTGTCCAGAACCAAAATGAACGCAAACTTATTGAACTCAAATATATAAGATGAGTTGTGAGTGATATCTGTTGTCCCGATTCACCAATGAGAAGGATAGTTCCAGAGCTTAGTCTCACTATTTCTTTGGTGAATTTGATGGATATTTACTAAGGAAGGTTCAAGTCCAAATAACACCTCTCATGATGCATAGCTTATCTATTTGCTCTCAACAATATTTTTTCTCACTTTCTTTCATGTGGGGGATTGTTGGATATATATAGTGAAAGAAAGTGAATGTTTGGTGAAGATTTGAAATATAAAATGAATTTAATTGTGTAGATTAGATTAAATTCATTGTTTAGAAACTTTCAAATTGGATTGAAACTTCAAATTAAAATGATGTTTTATTTACAAATTTAACATATATGAAAGTTAAATTTGTAGTTTCTTCAATTTGAATGAGTTATGTTTGATTTTTGTCAAATAATACTCAATTGAGTTAAATTTGACAAACGTTTCATTTTTTGAATTTATTTGATTTTATTTTGTATTTTGGAGAGTTACTAAGTTGCTAGCTTATAAATAGCAACTTGATTCTTCATTTGTAGCATTCCATTCCAAATTGAAGAGTTTTCTCCTTTCTTTTTTTCTTTCCTTTGTTCTTGAGTTGAGTTTAGAGCAAGTATCTAAGAGTTCTACTAGATCCGAGTAGTTCGAAGTTACAGTTCTGCCGAAGTTATTCGTTGTATCCTGCTGAGACGATCGTTGTAGTTTGTTTGCAGGCCGTGCAGAGTAAATAATTATCTTCAGAACATCACTTACCAGAAGCGTGCCTTGATTACGTTTTAAGTCTCCAAAGTTTGCCAATGTATTCAGTTCATATATATTCCATTTTCTTCCCCAAAAGTCATTAAGTGATAAACTATTTTATTTTATAGACCTCACATTATTCTGAAATGATGTCATCGTAGCAAGTACTAAATGCAGATAATATGAAAAATTCTCCATACTACGATTGTATTGAAATTTTTTCAGCATAGATTTCACATTTAAAGCTTGAGTTTATGTAGTATGATGATTAGATTTAAGAGAGTCGCGTCACTTGATTTTATGTAGGCTGTATTTAAGGTGTAAGCTTATGTAGTCTGTGTTTAGTTTATTTGTTTTGTTTTTCTTCTTCTCTCTCACCCATTGTTCACTTAGATAATTTTCTATGAAGTAGTTTTTCCATCTATTGTGAAATTGGTATTTTATTACTAAAAAATCATGGATACGATAAAATTGCTTTCACTCTTTTGTCAAACCATAGTGAGAGCATGGAAAGAAAGTTTTATTTTCATTTTGTTGTAGTTACTAGAGGCAAGATCATGAATGAAAGAGAGAGGAAAAAAGAATGTGGGCCATTTTTTGCTTTTGTAAGGTTAAGGGTATTAATGTAATTATTGAAAATTTAAGGATATTTTCAAAATGAGGAACTAGCGATTTATGTCTATATATATTAATGATATTTTTTAGTTAAAATATCATTTTGATCCTTGAATTTGATAGTTGTTCCATTTTGGAAACTGTACTTTGAAATGTCCATTTTTTATATTTGTGTAATTGGGCAAGGGGAATAATAACCTAGTGTATAACATCATTTAAAAAAAATTGCAAATATAAATAAATCTATCAGCAATAGACTTATATCGTTGATAAACCCCCAAGTCTATTAACGATAGACTTCTATCGTTGATAGACTTTTACCAGTGATATGGTCTATCACTGATAGATTATTTAAATTTGGCCATATTTGCAATTTTTTTTTTTTACATTATATTATATCTGCTAATACTTTGGGTCTAATGTCTATATTTGCAACTGTCCCATATATAATTTAAACTTCAAGGTTAAAAAATCAATTACTTTCTCTCTCCCCTCTCATCCTGTCTTTCTTCAACAAGAACACATGAAACTTAAATGGTGAATAATTGATCCTCTGCTCCGGTATTCTCAATTGGTTCAAAATTTATGGCAAGATGGATTCGTCGTCCGGTGAGTTTTCCAGTGAAAAAATTGACGACAAAGATCAATAAGACATTGATGGTGAGGAAAACGATATGGTGTCTCCTCATGAATGGATAGCTTAGAAATTGGCGAGAAGCAGAATTTCGTCTTCCTCTGTTTGTGAAGGGGTTGGAAAAACTCTCACAGTAAGGAATTTTTCCCCCAACAAAATCAAAGGAAGTGACTTAAGTAAAGTTCAAAACGACATTTTAATGAAGACTACTTTTCTAGAGTGATGTTGCTTGAGATGATCATCATCATTTTGTTCTGTATTTTCTATTAGTTATAACAATATTTTTGTTATTTTTGTTATTTTTCTATTGGCAGTTACTTTCTTTTCTCTCATTGGTTGTATATATATAATGTATTTTCTGAACATTGTTGAATAATAAGAGAGAGATTATTTTTACCTTTCCCTTTTTCACGCTAATATGGTATCAGAGCGATAGCAATCCCTATTTTTTCCCCCTTCCCCTTCTCGCGCGAAATCACGATGCCCCTTCCTGATACACATCCTTTTCCTCTGATCAATCCATCTTCCTCGACCTATCTTCCAGCTACTGGTCTTCATCTTTCTCATCAAGATCAATAAACTCCTTATGCTCTTCATCACAGTGACACTTCCAATCTTGTTCTTGTTTCAGAACTCCTTACTGACGACAATTATGTTTCTTGGAGCAGATCGATGGTTCTTGCCCTTTTCATCCGAAACAAGCTTGGTTTTATTGATGGCTCTCTTCCTCGACCTACAGGTGAACTTCTTCCTTTGTGGATTCGCAACAATAATGTTGTTATTGCTTGGATTTTAAATTCTGTCTCTAAGGGAATTTCTTCAAGCATTCTCTTCACCGAATCGGCTAAAGAAATATGGCTTGATCTTCAAGATCGTTTCTAGAAATGCAATGGACCTCGTATTTTTCATTAGAAACAAGGATTATCCAAACTCAAGCAAGAACAAGATTCTATCACCATGTATTTTACAAAAATGAAGAGTTTCTGGGATGAATGCATATCTTATCGTCCTGGCTGTACCTGTGAAAAGTGCACTTGTGGCGGCATCAAATCCATAAAAGAATTTATTCAGTTTGAATACCTTATCTATTTTCTGATGGGACTCAATGATGACTTCAACCATACTCGTTCTCAAATCCTTCTCATGGACCTCATCCGCCCATTAACAAAGCTTTTTCCTTTGTTGTTCAACAAGAGAAACATCATTCTATTGTCAATCCCCTTTCTTCTACCATTACACTGGCTGTACACAAATCTGATAATTCCTCATAACAGAGCAATCATCAGCCCTTTTCAAAACAGAACAAGAATCACCCTGTTTGTACCTATTGCAACATTCCCGGTCACACTGTTGATAAATGTTATAAACTCCACGGGTATGCATCGGGTTATAAGCATAAAGGACGGTCCAATCAAGTTCATAAACCAAATTCTTCCTCTAGTTCTTCCGTCAATCCCACTAACTCTGCTCCTTCATCTTCTACTGTTTCATCTGGAACTATGATCAACAATGACACTCTTCAACAACTCCTCTATGCTTCAATCTAAGCTTAATATGGCAAAATCCGATGCTGATTCAGTAACACATGTAGCAGGTATTTGTTCTCAAAATGTTTCTAATCATGAATGGATAATTAATTCCGGGGCTTCCACATATATATGTTTCCAAAAGAAATTGTTTCACTAGCTATAGCCAACTAATACCACTATTGTTCTGCCTGATAACACAAGAATTCCAGTTTCTTTTCTTGGCTCCATCACTTTTCTTAGTTCTCTGGTTCTTCATCATGTTCTAGATGTTCTCGAATTTCAGTACAACTTGCTTTCTATCAGTGCCTTAACATCTGATGGCAATGTGTATGTCCACTTCTCCACTAATTCTTGTGATATTCAGGCAAAGTCCACTTTGAAGATGATTGGCAAGGTAGGTTACGTGATGGTTTATACATTGTTGAACAATCTCACATCATTAAAGTTCCCTATCAAGCTGTATCTATAAATGCTGCTTCATCCGGTTCATTTTCCATATGGCATGCCAGGCTTGGACATCCATCTTTATCTCATTTATCTGCTTTGAAACATGTTTTACACCTTGATTCTATTACACTGAATAGCACACATCCATGTGATATATGTCCTTTAGCAAAACAAAAAAATTGTCTTTTGAATTTCATAATAATAGGGGCTGTCTTTGAACTGATTCATGCTGATATTTGGGGTCCATTTTCTACATCTACTCATGCTGGACATAATTTTTTCCTTACTCTAGTAGATGATCATAGTAGATTCACTTGGGTCTTCGTGTTGAAATCCAAGTTTGATGTTTTGAAGATTGTACCTCGGTTTTTTTGCATATGTTGAGACTCAGTACAATAAGAGAATCAAAGTTTTTCGTTCTAATAATGCCCCTGAGCTATTTTTTACTGAATTTTTCTTAGAAAAAATGGTTTTACACCAATATTCATGTGTGGGTAGACCAGAACAAAATTCAATTGTTGAACGCAAGCATCAACATTTGTTAAATGTTTCCAGAGCCTTGTTTTTTCAATCAAGAGTTCCTTTCAAAGTTTGGAATGAGTGTGTCTTAACTGCAACATATCTTATTAATAGGACACCTTCACCTCTTCTTGGTTGGAAAACACCTTATGAACTATTGCAGGGTACTTTGGTTGACTATTCTATTCTAAGGACTTTTGGATGTCTATGCTTTGGCTCTACATTATCAAACGGTCATTCCAAGTTTGCACCAAAGGGCGTGCCTGCTGTTTTTCTTGGTTATCCACCAAGTATGAAGGCCTACAAACTTTTTTATATCACAAATAACAAGTTTTTTGTTTTTCGAGATGTTGTTTTCCATGAACACCTATTTCCTTTTCATAAAGTTACCTTGGAAAATGAGCAAACAGACCCTTTCCATTATATTGTTCTTTCTATAGCTTTTAATGTAGATGCCTCAGCTTACCCGCCTATTAAACCACCTTTATATCCCAATCCTACTAACCCTACTTCTTCTGTCAGTCATTCCCCATCAATCCCCTATTCAGAACCCTAATTTTCTATCCCTCCAACTATTCCATCTATTTCTCCATGTGATACATCTCCTTCCCTCCCCACACTTAACCAAATTGATTTCTCCCTAACCCTTACTACTTCACCACCTTCTTCCGACCCTTCTTTTTCATCTTAATAGCCATCTTCATCATCATCTCTAAATACACAACCTCTCATTCCAACTCAAAGAACATCAAGAATCCTAAAACCTCCTTCCTATCTCAAAGACTATCACTGTAGTCTAACTACTCAGACACCTCTTCCAAGCTCTTCCACTCATCATCCCATACATTCATCCCTTTCTTATGACCGTCTCTCTCCTGCCTTTCGCACTTTTTCCATTACACTTTCCTCTCATTATGAACCACAATTTTATCATCAAGCCATACCTTATGATAATTGGAAAAAGGAAATTAAACTTGAACTTCAAGCCATGGAAGATAATGATACTTGGGAGGTTGTCCTTTTACCTCCTTCTAAACATAGCATTGGTTGCAAATGTGTCTATAAAGTTAAATACCATGCTGATGGATCTATTGCGAGACACAAAGCTCGGCTTGTTGCTAAAGGTTATACTCAATAGGAAGAATTGGATTTCCTAGAGACGTTTTCTCCTGTAGCAAAGTTAGTAACTGTTCGAGTTCTTGTTTTGGCTGTCACCCATCAATGGCCTCTTATTCAACTTGATGTCAACAATGCTTTTCTTCATGGAGACTTGTTTGAAAAAGTATATATGGACCTCCCACTTGGCTATACACCTAATGTTTCTTAAAGTGGCAAGCTTGTTTGTCGTTTAAAGAAGTCCATTTATGGTCTTAAACATGCTTCATGACAATGGTTTACAAAATTTTCTGATGTTTTGGTTTCTCTTGGATTTCAGCAGTCTAAGGCAGATTACTCTTTGTTTGTTCGAGGTTCCGGTACCAATTTTATCGCCTTATTAGTATATGTTGATGACATTATCATAACTGGTGCAAATGTGAAACTTATTTATGAACATAAACAGTTGTTGAATGTTACATTCAAGCTTAAAGATCTTGGTCCGTTGAAGTATTTTTTGGGCCTTGAGATCGCTCGTTCATCTAAAGGGATTTCTATTTCATAAAGGCATTATACTCTTCAAATTCTAGAAGATGCTGGTCTTCTTGGTGCCAAACCTGTCACTGTTCCCATGGATCCAAATGTTAAACTCCGACAATCTGATCAAGATCTACTCAGTAATCCCTCTTCCTATAGAAGGTTAATTGGCAGGATTCTCTACTTAACCATTTCTAGACCGGATATTGTATTTGTAGTCAATAAGCTTAGTCAGTTTGTGGCCAAACTTTGTAAAGTTCATCTATCAGTGACATATCATTTATTGAGGTACTTAAAGTCAACCCTCAGACAAGGTGTTTTCATTTCACCTACAGACTCTTTTCAGCTTCGTGCCTTTGCAGATTCTAATTGGGCTTCTTGCCCTAATACAAGAAAATTTACAACCGGCTTTTGCATCTTTTTGGGTAACTCTCTTGTTTCTTGGAAATCTAAGAAGCAGAATGTGGTTTCAAGGTCTTTAGTTGAGGCTAAATATCGAGCTCTTACTTCGACAATATGTGAACTTATTTGGCTACAATCTCTACTTCACGATCTTCTTGTTCCTGTTCATCAACCATCTTTGGTATATTGTGATAACCAAATCGCTATTCACCATGCCACAAATCCTATTTTTTATGAGAGAACCAAACATAACGAGCTTGACTGTAAATTTTGTTCGGGATAAGGTTGTTGATGGTTCTGTCAAGCTGCTGCCTATTCGGTCTCATTATCAACTTGCTAATGGTTTTACTAAGGCTCTTCCTTTCTCCATTTTTTCTACTATAAGATCCAAGTTGAGTTTGTCAAATCTGTTTAGTCCAACTTGAGGGGGGATATTGGTTATTACAATATTTTTGTTATTTTTGTTATTTTTCTATTGGTAGTTACTTTCTTTTCTCTCATTGGTTGTATATATATGTAATGTATTTTCTGAACATTGTTGAATAATAAGAGAGAGAGATTATTTTTACCTTTCCCTTTTTCATGCATTATTTTCCTTTTTTCTTACTGCCATTATTATGGTCGGTTAGAGCTTAATTAAAACAGAGTTTCTAACAAGAACTAAAAGAAGGAATGGAAAAAATATGAAGAATTTGTATATTTCTTTTTTCTTTTTCCTCTCTTTCTCTTTTTAGGTATTTGAAATGGGAGTGGAATTGTTTCATGTTCAATGATTTTGAGTTCATAGAATTGCAGATATGAATGAGCTTGAAAATTAGGAGAGGAAGAGAGAATGATTGAGGGAGAAGATGAAGATAGAAATGGAGAAGAAAGAGAGGATGGGAGATGAAAGAGAAAGTAATTGAAAAGTACAAAAAGATTTGAAATTTTATCTTTGAAATTTAAATTGTATATCATATCTTATAATTTATTATTTTTATTTTTATTTGCCAATGCAACTGTTTTTATTTTCAATTGGATGTTAGGGATAAGGATGGCAACAGGGCTGGGGCGAGGCGAGGGAGTGGGGGCGTCCCCCATCCCTGGCCCTGTGGGGGAAATTCTCTCCCATCCCGCCGTTGTCCCTGCCATTTGAAGGCAGGGACGGGGTGGGGATTCCCTATCGGAAAAATGGGGTCCCCGTGGGGCCCCATTCCCCATTTTCCCGCGGAAATTCTTTATTTTTTAATTAAAATTTGATTTTATTTAAGTTTTTTTAGTTTGGGCTTGACTTCTTGGCTTAAGTTAGAATTTGGATATTTAATATTGAGTTCCAATCCAACATTATACATATAAACTATAAATAAATTATTTTATATATTATAAATATATAATTATAAAAACATAAATATATCAAATCAAGGGTCGGGGTCGGGGCCCCAAATTTTTTTTTTCAGGTTTGACCCTATCCCCGGTCAAACCGGGGATTCCCAACCCCAATCGGGGCGGGTCCCCGCAAAGAATTTTGCCAACCCTAGTCAGGGACCATTTTTAAGCTTTATTAAAATTATAAGGATCAAAATTGGACATTTTAAAGTATATGAACTAAAATAGGACAACTATCAAAGTTGTGGGATCAAAATGATATTTTAACGTTTTTTTCTTAATTTTTTGAAAGTTAAAGATATAAATAGAACTTTTTAAAAGTTCCAATGTACTTTTGAAATAAAATACTAACCGATTCTATCTAAAAACTAATGAGTTTTTTTTTTCCTTATTGAAAATTTAGGGGTATTAATGAAACTTTTAAAGTTCAAATGGTGGTACAAAGTTAATTATATGTATTTTTCGATAATTTAAGTTATAAAATGTCTTCCTTCCTACTATTTTATTATATTGTTATTCCTATTATTTGATATTGGTTTGAGTCTCCAACATGTAATATTAAAAATATTAGATTATAAAAAAAATACTCTTGAACTTCGATATTTGTTAAAATCATTCCTATATTTTCAAAGTTGCAATAGTACATATGAACCTTCATGTGAAAATGTGAATATGAAAGGATGTGGTAGTAAAACAAAAAATTTGAACTATCATAACATTTTAGATCATTGTTACATTCTTCAAAGTCTCCATTTCGTTTAAAATTTTAAAGGAGTGTTTTTAGGGAAAGTTTTGAAATATTTATGAGTACTTTTGAAACAAAAGAGAAAGTTCAATAATATACATTTTTTATAATCTAACATTTCACAAAAATATATTCACTTAAAGCTTAGTTTGAAATTGCTTAACTTCCAAAATAATTATTGGAACTGTTGCTTTGAGAAAATGAGTTATGACATGAAATAAAAATAGTATTTGATAAATTTCAATTTTAGGTTTGAAAAAATATAATAATTTAACCTTTTAATATAACATATTGGAGACTAGAAGGGTAGAGGATAACCTCCGATTTCTAAGGAGTAAGACCTTACCAATTACCAATGAGCTAAACTCATTACAAAATGAAAAGTCGTGACAACCTAGTACATCACTCACTAATTTGTCCTACACCCTGATCACTAATTTGTCCAATATGTGTTGTACTGTAAGACCTATACGCGTACTCCGCTGCATCAAATGTTTCATAGGACTTGTCCAATGCCCCTTTGTATCCACCGACTTGTCCATGACATTTGTGTCAGAATAAATAGATCCCTGGGATACGACCAACAAAAGCGACATAGAATTTGTGTTTTCCATCTACCTATAATTTCAGGACATGCATAGTCAAAACGAGTAATCAACGTTGAAGTGAATGGTTTTTTTTTGGGAGTTGGGATGTAGAGGTTATGGTATAAGGGCCCCTTTATACAACCCACTACCTATAAAAAATAACGTATGCAAGTAGGTATGGTAGTTGACACATTATAAATGTCTCTAATGTAATAGTGACTAGGTATTATAGTACATGACATAATTGGATTTTCATGTGCCTAGTTAATTTTCAAAATTCATTGTAAGAAGTTTTTCATGTTATTTAACTTAAAAAGTATATAAGTAAAAACATCAATGTAAATAAAAGTATAGTTATTTCGCTATTTCAAACGTTTATTGCACCATAAATAAAAGTATATTTTCAAATTTATAAACTTATTTTCAAACCTATTTTCAAACATATTTTGAAACGTATTTTGAAACTTATTTCAAACCTATTTTGAAACCTATTTTCAAACTTATTTTCAAACTTATTTTCAAACTTGTGAACTTGTAAAAAAAAAACTTCTCATAAGTGTATTATTTAATACTTCTTAGATTTATTTTAAAAATCACTCAAAACATATTATTATGTTCAAATTATTAAAGTGAACAATTATAATTAATGTTGGATTAATATTTGAAAACTACATAATAATAAGTTTGATATTGTGTTCATAATTATAAATTTGACATTGTGTTCATAATTTAATTTAACATAAATTAATATAATGGAAATAAAACTTGTAATTGAACTAAATTAATTTGATTGAGGATGTAAATTGATACAAACAAAAATTTAGCAATACAATATAATATTTTTCTAATAACTTTGAGTTCGACATATTCTTGTTCAAGAAACAGAGGGGGGAAAATCCCAACATACAAGTTCAAAATACATAACAACGATACATTTGAAGTAAACAGTCCTCAACAAGTATAAGAAAGAAAGAATAGACAGTAATGAAGATCATTCCGAACTTAAAACTTACGAACCTCAAACTAGTTACAAAAGGTATGTTCGATTAGTTTGGGGTATGTTCGATTAGTTTGGGCCCTACACGAAAGAAAAAGAATATGTCGTGTAGACGGTATGTTAATTCGATTCATGAATAAAGAAAGAATAGACGGTAACGAAGATCATACCTTTGTTTATGTTCGGATTGAGCGATAGTGAAGACAGTCCATAAATAGGGGGTAGAATAATCGGTTGACAGCCTAACAAAAACAAGAGAATGTTAGCGACATATCTTAATTCGACTATAAGAAAAGAAGGAGCCTACCTTATAAGTTGAGGTTAGAGGTGGAAAAAGGAAACAAAGTATATTGAAATAGCCGAACAACACATACTAGAATGGAAAATAGATTTAAGAGAAAGTTGAAATGAAAAGGAAGGTTGAGGGACTTACTAACACAGTTTAGAAAAGAGTTTGTGGAGAAGTCTCAAAAAATATGAACACGGATTGGGATATAAGTAGCGCATACAATAAGTAGGGTTGGTGAGGAAGGTTAGGTAAACTTAAGTGCACCTAACTCAATAAATTCAAACAGTAAACCCATATTAAAGAAAGTGAAGTCAAAAGTAAATAAATTAAGTAATGGTCAGGTCACTATTAATTTGGTGGTTGAACTAAAAAATGACATACAACATAATGAAGGCCTCAGCATTTCAAAAAGCCATTTGATTGGAACAAATCCAACTCCAAGCAAACCAAATAAACAGTTTCAACAATTTCAAAGTTGAAATCAATTTTAAAATGTATAAAAATTAAATTCGTTTGAATGCTAAAAAAAAATTAATGGAATAAAGCAAAAAATACATTCACTCAGAAAATAGGTTGAAAGGAAATAAAACTAAAACATAAATCATACTCCAAAGATAAGGAAAAATAGTTTCAAAAACAGTTTCAAACTCATCATCGACCTTACAAGGGAAAAAAAGAGAAAACATACCTGTTCTTAGGTGGATTGACCCCCACCAAGCTCCAATAACACAGTCTGCATTCCCTACCAGGGGTTAACTTGCCTCCAATTTACATGAAAAAGCAAAAGAAAAATGGCAAGAGAGGACACATGATTTAATATTGAAGCAACGAGAAAATCTGGATAAAAAAGTACGGAAGCAGACCAGAACAATAGACAGTAGTTGTAGGAGGAAGAAGAAGATTATAAAAATTATACAGGTTTGCAAGAAAGAAAATCAAACATGCATGAGGAAGAACAAAGACAGATTTAATAACATATAAATTGATAAAAAAAAAATAATAAACTCATTCAAGCAAGTGGAACAATAGACAGTAGGAAAATAAAAACCATCAAGGTTTGCTTTGGACAGTCCAGAATCGGAATCACAAAAAGAACATTCAATAGTCCAGAATTAGAAAATTAAACAACGAAGGAAGAACATCAAACAACTTGAAGGAAGAATATCAAACATGCATGAGGAAGAATAGAGACGGATCTAATAACACATATATAGATAAAAAATTTTTTTATCAAGGTTCTCCTTTGGACAACAGGAATCAGAATAAAAAAAATATGAATAACATCAAACATGTATGAGGAAATCAAGACGAATTTAACGCTAATCGTCAGCGTAGATTAATGTAATTGCAGAAAAAAAAAAAGTAGAACTGAACAAAAAAAACCTAGATCTAACACTAATTGTCATCATAGAAGATGATAATCACAAAAAAAAAAAGTAGATCTGCGCAAAAAAAAAAAAAACCTAGATCTACTATAAAAAAAAACCAAAATATCGTTAGATCTATAACAAAATCGTTCGAAATCATAGAATAGACATACAGAGAAACCAAAAAAACCCAATCAAAATCAAAGAAACGAAGAGACGTATAGAGAAACAAAAAAAAAATACACGGAGGAACCAAAGCAGAGAACGAGTAGATGAAGAGAAATACAACCCATTCTAGTCGGAGAAACGAAAGACATACAACCCATTCCATCCAGAGGGAGAACGAAGAGATCAGACGAAGAAGAGAACCCAAACGGTGGAAGAAAGGAGAAAATGAGGAAAGAGAGAGTGGTGATTAATTACACGTGACAGAAGAGAGAGGGGGTTGAAGAATAGACCTATAAAAATGGGGCGTGAAACGAGAGAAGTAAACGAGGGAGTAAAACGATGGGTTGCCAGTTTCAAATTTCACCACCATCAAACACCAGGTGGACCTTTTAAGCCCACCCAACCCAACTCAAGCCCACCATCAAACAATCCCTTGGTGTATTAAGACCACGTTTACCCCAATAGACTTATTACATCAATGGTAATCCGAAAAGTGGGTCTCATTTGATTATGTTTACATCAATGGTAATCTAAAATGTGGGTCTCATTTTATTATGTTTAGTATTGTTTACTTGTGTTTTGTACCTATACTGACATATCGACTCCAGTTCCAAATTGATTGAGAATTATGAATTTAGATGAATTTGGATTACATTTTTAAGTGCTTAATTTAAAAACAAGTCATTTTGAAGAAAAATTGGAGTATTTGACGACCAATCAAAATAATTTTTGAGGTGTATTTTAAACAAATTTTATCAAAAGAATTTAAATAAAAATGAACTTTTTAAAAAATACTTTTTTCTTAAGTCAAACGATAATGGTAACCGTAAATATGACATTCAAACATTATTAAAAAAAAAAAAAAAAACAAAAAGAGCAGCTTCTCTTCTAGTCTAGGAGGAGACATCATCTCTAGGAAGCCCAAGCCCTATGGTGGACCCACTTCAACCCGACCCGAACCCGACGATCCCATTGTTCGTCAAACCGGCCGAACCGCGAAGCACGAAAGAGGAAGAATTAGAAGGAGCAAGTCGAAGGTCTTTCACCGCCGATTGCGTATTGTAATGGAGGTTGAACCAGACGAGAAGGAATTGAAAGCTGCCGGAGCTCAGCTCCTGCCTGACGGACGGCGAGGTCTCCGCATACATGGTTGGGAGATCGAGACTCACAAGCGCTCCATTCTTACCTCCTCCAATTTCGAGCAGTACTTTCTTCCGCTCTCCCTCTATCAATGATACACCTGTTTCTGTTTTTTGAAAGAATGTTGCGTCGTGCTAAATTGAACTTCTCTACTTCATGAAAGTCTGGAAATGGATTTTGCTATGACATCAAATAGTTTATCCCGCTTTGAAATCCGCTTTTCCCTTTCCTAAATTGAAATTTCTCGTTATCACTATCATTCAAATGCATCGTTAGCCTCAGTTGTGCTCCAGTTTTAATTTCTGAACAAAGATTTATCGGCTTGTGATGGCAGATAATTGTTGACTATGATTTTTTAAAAAATTTAAATTTAAACCTTCAACCGTTGTTTTAATAGCCAAGTGGTAATCTTCGTTCCATGTCCTGTACTCTATTGAGCATTATTTTGAACTACTATTTCTTTAGGTTTTAGGCTTTGAATGATATAATGTTGTTCTTAATCATGAATGGAACGTCCATGGATCATTTCCTATTCAGACAGAAGTATTTTTCTGGGAGGATGTAGTGATCGGTTTTTTAGTTCTATTAGAAATGGAACCGAGGGCGGACAAATTGTTGGAAGTTCTTTTGTTGCTGCTAAAAGTTAATGACTTCCTTTATCCACTGTAGTTTCAATTGAGATAACCCCTAGACATGCACATGCAAGAATCACAAATATGTCATGTAACGGTTGCACTTTGAATAATGTCACTCAATCTGCTTGTAGATGGGAACAGAAACTTCAAACGTCTCACTTGCCAGAGATGGTGTTCGGTGACAGTTTGTTAGTTCTCAAACATATGGAAACGGGAGTTCAAATTTATTTTAATGCCTTTGATGCTCTAACTGGGTGGAAAAAGGAAGCTCTGCCTCCTGTTGAGGTTCCTGCAGCTGCGAAATGGAAATTCAGAAGGTAATAGGAAATTTTTCTTTCTTGTCGATCTAATGAATGGAAAGTATTTACAAATTTACGTCAGTCATAGTTACATTATACATTACTTTTCAATGTTTATAATTTAGTGGCTGGTGAATTTTAAGAGGACTCCATTTGGCTTATATGTCTTAGTCTATAGTAATCTTAGTGAAATCTTGGTAGAAGGACTTATTTCTTTGAAGGGTTGCTAATGCATATTTAATTATCCTCTTTCTTTGTTGGTTCTTGATTGGAAGGCATTTTGTAAGTACTAAGTAGCTCGCTGGGCAGGGGAGCTCTCTTTCCCCGCCCTACGTTGTACCTCCAGTTTTTGTTTTATAATATTTCTGATGTTTCTTATAATATGTATATAGTTCCCACATCTGATGAAAGGTTTTCTTACTTGCTAGATAGAAATATATCTTTGTAGGATCTGACAATTTTATGAATTTGCAGCAAACCTTCCCAGCAGGTGATATTGGATTATGATTATACATTCACTACGCCATATTGTGGAAGTGAAACAATTGAAGCAGATACAGAGAAGGTAGATTCTTTTGCCCTTTATATAATTGGAAGCGGCAGTTTCTGGTTGAGTTGAGTTCTCGAATAGCTTTTGTTGGTTTGGGCATTTTTTGACCCATTAATATTTTTAGCAAGTAATTTTCATACTTATGGCCGTTCCGTTGGTACCTTGAGATTGAGGATCAATTTGAACTGCGAATGTGATTGCAAAGGCATTTAATTTCTAAACTGAAGAATGCAATTGCTGTGTCAGTGACTAGTATTTTCTATTAATGATCAGCGTGGAAGAGAGCAAACATGTGAAGAAAGCATTGGTCTCTGTTGGGAGGACAGCAAGGAGAAAATTGATTTAGTCTCACTCTCACTAAAGGAGCCTATCCTCTTTTATGATGAGGTAGGAAGTATGAAACATGGCAGAGCATATAAATGGAAGTATATACGAACATTTTGTGTATAATTTTTTTTGGGGGCAAAAATCAGTTTATACTCCTTTTGGAGGTTGTATCACCTAAACCTAAAACTAGCAATTTTCTCAATTAAAACTCTAAACTTTCATAAGTGAATAAATTTAAACCTATTTTTGGGGGTAAAAATCAATTTATACTCCTTTTGGAGCCTATCCTCTTATTAGTATGAATATAAGTAGTTTTTCATCTTATTGTCTTTCTCTATTTTTCTCGACTTATTTAAGAAGAATTTTGTGTTCATTTCTTTGCTATTTTAGTAGGATTTTGAGCAAAGAATAATTTATTTAAGTGATTTTGAGTTGAACTGAAATAAACTTACATGAAAATAGTTATAAATCACTATTGGATGGTCTAAATTGATTTACTTGAAAGTTTAGGTTTTAAATAGATACAATTATTATTATGAGATTTTAATTGATACGAGTCTCGAAGTTCTTGGGGGTATAAATTGAATTTTTCACATTTTGTTTTGTTTTGTTTTATTTAAGTCCTCCCTTTGTGGTATATTCTTTCCTCCCCTGATCTAACTGTTCATGGAACTCAACAGGTAATCTTATATGAGGATGAGTTGGCTGACAATGGCATATCACTTTTAACAGTTAAAGTGGTAAGTTACCAAATTATGATGTTACCAGTATGAAAGTAATGTTTTTGCTAAAGTACTATTATATCTCCAGGGACTTACATTTTTTTGTTTGAATTTCTAGAGAGTCATGCCAAGTGGTTGGTTTCTTCTTTTACGTTTCTGGGTAAGTTATCACTCTTGATTTCTTGAATATCTAACCATCATTTTTCTAAGAATTTTTAAACCATTTTCACTCACTTATAGTTATCTTAGCATTTTTTATGAGAGAATGTTAGGACAATTGAAGAACTTTAGTTCTTTGGCTTACCATTTCTTTTCCTCTCTAACTTTGGTTCTACAGCTTAGAGTTGATGGAGTGCTTATGAGATTGAGGGACACTCGTATGCATTGCATATTTAGCAACAGTGAAAATCCAATAATTCTTCGAGAAACTTGCTGGAGAGAGGCTACGTTTCAAGCTCTCTCTGAAGTAAGAGTTCATTGGCTATTGCATGCTAAGGTTTGCTTGTGTTGGGGAAAGATGTTAAACTCAAAATAGAAAATACTAATCCTTCGGAACTTTTATTTTCCTGTGCCCCAAGGGATAACCCCTTTGGCAAGGGCTTGGAATCTCTTGGTTATACCAGCTTAGAGGTCCTAAGTTCAAGCTTTTGAGTGAGATTAATAAAAAAAAAAAAAAAAAAAAATCTTTAATGTCTCCTAGTTCTGGATCTTGGGGAGGGGCCAGGTGCCAGGTGCCGTAGGTATAGGGTAACAAAACTCCAATTCTTGGTTATATATGTAATAAAAAAATCAGCATGTGTAAAATATTAGCTTGAAAAGGAATATAATGTACGTGCTCAAGCTTTGTTAAAAAAAATTCTCTGTGATGTTGGAAACGTTATCTTCAGAACTCAAACTCATTTAGGTACAAGAAACTTTTATGCCCATGGATGTGTAGTGTTATGTACCGAATTATCAAAAGTTAATTTAGAAACTTGCTTAAGCATCAGTTAGTATCATTTTACATATAGTTTTTATTTGATTTTGATTCCAAAATCAGAATATTATGCATTAGACAAGACTGAGAAAAAAGAAATACTGGAATGCATGTTATAGGAGCAAATAGTAAAATTATTCTCGCTACAACAGTCTCCATATCTTCTTCCTAAAAAGCTCATATTTTCAGTTGTCTTGTTCAATTTGATGATGTTTTTATCCATGAACGTTATCTGAATCGATGAATTGATATGCAGAAAGGATACCCGTCTGATTCTGCAGCCTATAGCGATCCGAGTGTCATCTGTGACAAACTCCAGATCATTATGCAAAAGAATCAAAAGCTTAGAGTCTCTGGTAAATTATGATCTTGTAAATTGATACCACATCATTCTAGTTGATTAGCATTTCCTCATGTATGTTGGTGCTGAAGTTTTTCACTTATAACATTTATTCCATAAGTTGTTTGCATCTTTTTTCTAGGCATAATGTTGTGGAAACTGGAAAAGCACATAACATTAGGTAAAGGATAATGGAAAATACCTCTATTTCCCCCCTCCAAACTTGCATAATTTTAAAAGACTACTCTAGGAAGCATTTCCAATCAAACTATGAATAGAAAATCTTAGGCATCTATCTAGTTGGATCAGAATCGAGTAGTCAATTCATAGGCCAAACCCATGGCTTAATCAACTAACTAGATTTATATTTATTTATTTATTCAGTTTGGTCATGTCATTATTGTTTAGTTAGGTCACAAACTTTTCCAATGTCACTAGGAATGATATTTGCGTACTTTTATAGAACAACCTAACTGGAAAAAAAAAAAAGAGGTGAATAAGTAACTAATCAAGAGTTCAAAAATTTACATCCTCATCATTCTCTGTTAAAAGTAAAAAAAGAGTCATATTTATGCGACCTGAAACTACATTTCGGTTATTTTAAAAAAGAATAACTACCTTCCTATTGGTGCTTATGGAATTCTAATATTTATGCTAAAATTGTCTAAGCAAACATGACAAAATCAAAGATTGCTATAGTCACACATGTATAAGTGGGATGGGGAAAAAATAATAATTAAAGAACAGATATATGCCTGGTTCAACTTTTCTCCCGTTGCACTATAATTGTTTTTTGGGTTGTAATATAAATTAGTGTTTCTGACTGTGTATGCATAGTAGGAGAAATTGTTGCGATAGTATGGTCACCACTTTTGTAGCGGTTTGACTCACCTGACTTGCATGTGTCTTAATGGTTTTTGGAGAAAAGGTGATCTACTAAAAAAAAAATTGCACACCGGTGTGGTACTTGCCATATCGTTTTCAATGCTTAAGTTTGTCCAAATATTTTTCGATGTAGCAGGAATTTAGAGAATAAGAGTGAACGTAGCTTTCAATTGGTGTAAAGGAAATATTTATTAGAGGGTTTGACTTTGACCCATCCTCGGATTTGGAATGGAGAACGGAAACAAGATAACCAAGGGGTTATTGGGTCTTGCAAGCCCCATAAAGTGGGAAGCACCTCGACCCGTTAGGTCTTTGGTTACGCCTTGGGGCCCAAATTCCTGTTAATCTCAAGATGGGTCTAGATTGGGCCTAACCTACCTCGATCTTATCCCTTGGTTTCATCTTCCTTTTTGAGCTTGTTCCTGAGGTCTAAACTGCCAGTAACATTAGCTTCCACTCCCTAGTTGAGATTCATGATTTAGCCTTTGACGGTCTTAGGTTGGAGTTGTACATTCGGTGCTCAATTTGGAAGTATTATCCTTTGTTGATGTTTAGTTCAAGATATGATATAAGGGCAGTTCTCAGATTATTCTTGGGATGACTCATCAAACCCATTGGTCGATTTTAGGCTTTCTTTAGTTTAAAAGGCTTGAGGGTTGTTCTTAGATTATTTTTGGTATGACGTGTCAAACCTGTTGAGCTTATTTTGAATTTTGGTTAAAAAAACTCTAGGGAAGCTTCCAAATTATCCATGAAATGATCCGTCAATCCCGTTGGGTTGATTTTTGGCTTTACTTGGTTTAAAATGCTTTAGGGTAGTCCCTACATTTCTTTTTGAATGACCCACTAAACCCAATTAGCCAATTTTGGGCTTGGATATAGTGTGAAATTCTTCCAGTATTTTTTTGGAGAATGATTTAGCCACTAGGTGACCATTATTGGCCACGTGTCACACTATAATTTGTTAGATGGTAGACTAGGGTTGTTTTGGGGTTCTTTTTAAATTATTTTTTTTTAATGCTATTTCACTCTCTCTGTCCATGACCAATGAGGGTAGCCACAGTGTTCATTGAACTTCTCCTGAAAGGGAGAAGTCTTATCCTAGTGAGTGAAATTCTAGCGCCACATACTATGTTATCTTCACCTGAGCTTTGAACAAGTAACTTATGCACCTATTGGGGTTTTGCCATTCTCGATGACTGGTGCTCAACTTGAGTAGATATGGTACCAATATGGCGTCCCTAAAAGCAAGTTCTGATGAAAATATAGACAATCCTTCCACGAAGTGACTTTCTATTTGACTATGTATCACTTTGGGGTTCGTCTTCTCCATCCTTTTTTTTCTTTGGAATTTCTTAGCTTTAGTCTAACTCTTGTTCAAATTTTCCTAATGGGTGGAGTCACCTCATCTGTAGCCACTCGCTTTGGTAACAATATAAAGATGGATCTCCCATGGCCATTTCCACTTTTTTGTCTCTTTAGATTTTTGAAATATGCTACATTCATCCCAACTCCAAAGACTGTTCAATCGAGATGATGACTTAGTTGTTCTTTAAGAATGCTGTGAAACTGTAGATTGTATTAGAAATAATCATCAATAACAGAGATAGGAGATTCACTAGAACATTTTGAAGAGAGTTATTTAGACTTTTGCTCTCTAAGCTGACTATCTTTTCTAGCTACCACTGCTAAATAGATGGCCAGACAGAGCGGTTCAATAGTATGCTCGAAGAGTACTTGGGCGACTTCATCAATGCTCGATAGAAAAATGAGTCAAAATACTTGACATTGCATAGTTCAATTTCAATTGTTGGAAGAGTTCATCATCTGGAAAGACCCCATTGAAATAGTATGTGAAAGGAAATTGCTTATGCCCCATGTTGTTGACCACCTACATGCCGAGAAGGGCCACCAAACCTGGAACTGGCTCGACCTACCTAGAAAAGGCGTTGGACTGAATGAATCAGTGGACAGGCCTGAAGCGATGACCATTTCAGTTCTAAGTTGGGGACCAAGTGTTGACAAGTTGAGGCTTGAGCAATTTCGTTTTTGGGGCAATTGAGATGAATGACTTAAGGTCATGCAGAAAGTGGAAAAAGCACCCTACAGGTTCAACTTCCTTCTTGGATGAGGATCCACCCGATCATTCATGTAAGCAACTTAAAGCCCATCATTAGACACCGAAGATTTTGTTCAAAATGGAAATTTCATGTCTTTTGGTCACAATGAAGAATACTTTTGTAGTTTCACGTCTTCTGGTCACAATGAAGAACATTTCGTAAAAGGAATATTAGTCGAAACAACCCGTCGAGCTGGGAACATGTGTATAGATTTGAAAGAGTTCCTAGTGAAGTGGAAAGGACTCCTAGATGTAAAGATTAGCTAGGAGTGGACTAAAGTGGAAAGATCGGTGCTACTAATCTTTCTTATTTTTAAGTAAGAATATATATTAAAAGAAAATAAACGATACCATATCTTTTTTCTTTTTTCTTTTTTTTTATGCCAGTTACACTATCAAGAGATCCAATGTCAAGTCAACTTCCCTTTGAATTGAACTTGCTCAAGTTGGAAGAGTATCCTTGGAGAGGTGCCAATAACAAATTTTTTTTTTTTTTTGGAGGAACTTTGGTACACTAGGACGAATTCTAGCCGCATCTTTGCTCAGTTCGAGGGTAAGAAAGATTAAGCTTGTTTATCCATCATGACTTCCATTCCAAGTTTGTAAGCATTCATTATTGGGGAAAGAAAGAAAAAAGAAAAAAAAAAATCTCTTTATCACATCTTCCCTTAACCTATTATGAGGAATGGAAGGAATAATCTTGGCTTCTTCTTCTAGGAACCCTGCCTTAATTTTCTCCTCATTCTACTTTCCTTAACATTCCATTAAATATAATACAGTTCTATCTTTTATACTGCCTGAAACATGGCAAGGTTTATTGTTACCCTCTCGAAAGAGTCATGGTTCGTTCTTAAAGTTGACGCTTAAGTCATTCCATACTCTGAAATGACAATCTTTCTTAAACAAATCACGTTCCCAAAGAATGCTCTGCCAAGCATACGAAGGGTCGTTTCCAACTTGTGATGTGAGATAGTTCTCGCTGTGCAAATCTCTCTTGAAGGGCCATTTACAAGAGATTGTCAGGATTCTTTAATGATCTCTAGCTTTGCTTACCTAATATTTGGGCGAACAAACTTAAATTTCTAAAGTCAAGGCCTTGGCCTTGGCCTTTTTTTATGCACGAGTAATTTCAGTTCTGTCAGTGAATCTTTCTAGTTTCTTAATTTGCATCCCACCAAAAGTTAGCACAAGTCGCATTTAAATCATGACACAAACTAACAATGAGTTGAAAAGAAGTCATTGTATAAGTTGGAATGGCTTGTGCAACAACTTTTATATGAAAATCTCCTTACCTCCCACATGGAGTTTCTCCTTCCAACCTTATATGACCTGACCTTCTAGAGCCTCTCCTGGATAGCTTTAAAGATCTCACATTTATTTCAAGTACTTGGCGGTAGACGTATGCAATACTTGAAGCTCGTCAGTTATAAATGTCCTCATTTCCTCGCATATATTTTTACCAACCATAAATAACATTTACTTGTCGCAATATATCACTTGCCTAGATGTTGCATAATCTTGAAGAATGGCTTTAATCGTTTTGCAATCCTTGTGGGTAGCCTTAGAAACCAATAAGTTGTCATTTGCATATAAAACAAGTGAGTAATAGGATCATATATGTTAAGGGTTGCTGATAAGCCTTTTGTACATGGTTGAAATTAATAAAGAGATGAAGGGTCTCTCTCGAAGAGGAAGATGTGGAGTAAAGCTATTGTGTCAAAGTTCTATTAATCGAAGTTGAGAAAGATACCAATTCTACACAATCTGTAACAAAGTTGATCTACCTATTTGAAAATCCCAATTTATCCATCACTTAGCTCCATTCTACTTGGTCATACACCTTTCTCATGTCTAATTTCATTCCAACATCGCTTCTCCGTCGATGATCGTTTTATCATATATCTGATGCACTAGGACAATGCTAATTGTGAGGGTGAAATAATTGAATCAGAACGCTTTTGGGTCGATTTACAATGAGTTTAGATATGATCTTGTACACATTACAGAGGCTTAATAGGGTGGAAATCTTCCATACGCCTAGGCACTGCAATCTTGGGAATTAGCAGAATCTATTTTCCATTCTAATTTCCATATACAAGTTCATTGACTACCCTAAAAGTTTGGTTAAATAAGGCCAACCCTTTTTTTATTTAAAAAAAATAGAAATTAACAATTATGGGTAAATTTAAGGGTATTTAATTTTATTTCTTAAACAAGAAAGTGGCTAGAATAAATATATTCGCTTTTCTTTTTGGAAAAAACGATATTCTTTTTAATTGAAGTTGTTAAACCAATTAAGTATAAAGAATTATATGTCAGTTTCAAAACAAAAAACAGTGCAAGATGATGAAAATGTCGTTAAAAGTTATATTTTTAGCTAACATGAGTATAATTTAACTAGTTAGAGCATTATATATTTTTTTTTTTACTAAAATGTTAGATGTCAAATTCTCACTACATGATGTTTAACTAAAAAAAATTTGGAATTTACAAACATTTTTAGATTAATTAGTGATTTTTTCATGAACAATCTTTTGTGGTATTGGATTTCTTTTTATAGTGAAAATGCCATAGAGTGGGAATCAGGATAATTATTTTAAATAATAAAACTGTTGAAAATATTTACAAATAATAGTAAAACATCATAGTTTATTTATGATAGATCGTGAAAGATCTAGATAGACACAGATAGTAGTCTATCGTAGATAGACAGTGAAATTTTGTTATATTTGTAACATGTTTTTGTTTATTTTCTTATATTTGAAAACATCCTTTTTTTTTCAAGAAGATTTATGGTATGTTTAGGATGCATTGTCGTCTAATTTAAAAAATAAGTCATTTTGGAAGAAATTGGAGTGTTTGACAACCACTCAAAATAACTTTTGAAGTGTATTTTCAACAATTTAGTCATACGTGTTTAAATAAAAATGAATTTTTCAAAAACACTTTTTTCTTAAGTCAATCCAAACAGATCATTTGAAAATGGAACCAGTTCGTAAATCACACTTAATAATTACTACATCTAAACAAAAGGGAGATAATTTGAAATAAAAGAGAGACATGTATATTGCTTTGTACTTTGCAAATTGGAGGGTGAAATTAGAGCCAAGATTTAAAAAAGCATCATGGGTTAACCTAAAATTTAAATATATTACGCGTTTCTTTGACATCGTGAGTTTGATAAATGACTTAGAAAGAAGAAATAAATTCAATTCATGATAACTGCTTACCTAAAATTTAAATGTATTACGAGTTTATTTGACGCTCAAATGTTTAAGGTTAGGTGGGTTGTCCTATAAATTTCGTCAAGGTGTGTGGAAGCTAAATCATATATTATATTTTACATCACAATACAAAAATGAATATTCAAACTTTGACCTTTTAGAAAGCCAAGACACTTGTTTATTGAACTATGTTCATTTTTTCCTTCGAGTACAATAGGGGTAAAAGGATTCAAACCATAGATCTCTGGATCACTAACACGTACTATATAGTAGTTGAACAATTCATATTGACAGCTACGTTTACATTTACTTAAAACTATGAGTAAGAAGATTATTATATTTTAATGTTAAACGAGTTAAACTATGCTTATACATCAAATCATGTGTTATATATTTTAATATTTTTCCACATTTTGCCTCGGATATTTGAACTAAAAATCTCCCTCTACTAAAAAAAAGTGATTATCATCCATTGTTTTCATATCGCCTACCACAACAGAATTTGAGAAGAAAAAAGAGCTATGGCTGTACTGAGTACTCCTATAGTATTTGCATATTTTGTTGTCTCCATTTCCATGCCACCATTGAGATTCATCCATGGCCATTTCATTCCACAATAGATCAAAATAGCACATAAGAAAAGAAACCCCACTTCCAAACTCGAATTAGAAATCGAAACTCCCAATTATTAAGGCCCCGTTTAGTAACCATTTGGTTTTTGGTTTTCAGTTTTTGAAAATCAAATCTATAAACACTCATTCCACTTCTAAATTTCTTACTTTGTTATCCACTTTCTACCGATATTTTCAAAAGCGAAACCGAATTTTAAAAATTAAAGACTTGTTTTTCGTTTTTAGAGTGACTAAGAATTCAACTCTTTTACTTAAAAGATAAAACCACGATAAGAAATTGAGAAGAAATAAGCTTAGTTTTTTAAAAACCAAAAACTAAAAACCAAATAGTTACCAAACGGGGCCTAAAGCTTTAAATTCAAATCTAGTTTCATCGGTGGCTCTGTTTGCTGTTGTGTGTTCAACCGGAAACTCCCTGGCCAAGTTAAGTCCATCAATTCATCCTCCAACAAGGGACGGCCGTGCTGGCGCCGGCGTTGTCGAACCTTGCAACTGTAGCAGCAGATCCTCCATGGCTATGGGGTTCTCTATTTGGCCTCTGCAGAAGAAGGGAATGAGGCTTAACACACAAAGATCTAACCATTAAATTAGCAGCATTATTCATTAATGGTGGCAAACCCATCATGGCCATTATTCTTTGGAACTGGTATCTTCTTGCTGCTCCTCTCTCCCTTTTGTGAGCATTTTGGTGGCCTCCCAATGCTTGTGAGCTATAAAATTTCCTCATACAAAAGTTACAAGAAAACATTTTTGCAGTTGAATTGTTTGGCTTGTTCATCAATGGCTGAGAATCAGAATCTATGCCATTTGAGAGCTGCAAATTCCCACCCAAGCTCAGATTCAGCCACCCTTTTGCAAGATTTTCATTTGCTATTGATTCATTTCTATTGATTTTGGTGGAACTTGATTCATCTGGCTTTTGGGAATCTGTTAATTCTGCTGTTTCTTCATTATCTTCCATCACTTTCCTTGAGAAAAGTAGGGAGTTTGGGTATGGGTATGAGAATGAGGAGAGATCTTAGAGAGTGAATTTGGATATATCTTTGTTTTGTTGGCCTTAAAAATTGGCCTTTTTTGTCTGGTTTCTATTTGGTTTTTGCCCCACTTAGTCAGGCTTGGTCTTGAGGAGACATTGGATTATGTAATTAAAGTTTGTTGCTTTGCTTACTTTTTTTTCCCTTGGCCTTATTCTCTCCAAAGTTGGCATTGAAACTTTTTAGATAGAACTCTCGTTTTTGGAGTGACACACCTATAAAGTTGACAATACCAAATAATATGACAACAATGGTCAAATCATGATCTTTGAATATGTTTCAGTTGCCTGCCATTTTTCATTCACATCCATATCATTTTGGGGCATCTAAGTTTAAGGAATAGGAATTAGAATAACTTCACTTCCTATTTGATGCAAGCCGTTTTTGGACTCTATTATGACTGTAAGAATATCGATTTAATGACTTATTAGTTTCTAAACAACTCTTCAAACTTAACTTTCAAAACTAAACAACTCCACTCCCGACGTCAAGTTTTCCTTTTGAGCTTGCATTTCAGTACGCAAGAAGAATGGATTTTTTTTAATTGTATTTTTTCCCTAAATATAATTATATCAAAGTTCTCGTAAAGAATCTAAAAAATTATAAGAGATATGAACAATCTTTGAGCTTGAGAAAGAGTGGCTAAGTTGCCTTTTCAATCAATTTTAAATCACTACTTCGTTACTGAGCTAATTCAATGCAAGTTACATCGAATCCAAGCCTTACCTCAAATATATTCGTCAGTATGAATTGAGATAAATATCTTAGTAAAAATTATTGCGTTTAAATTACAAAGTTTTGAAATTTAATGATTTTGTCCAACATGTCCTAAAATCTTATAAATCTTATAAAGTGTCTAACATATCTAAATATAGACAACTTGTAAGAAACTATTCTTAAAAGCCATTCATTTATATAATAAACCAAACCAAAACCAAAGGAAAAAAAGTACAACTAATTTTTTAAAAAGGGTTATCAATTTAGATTCTTTCTTTTATCTCATTTAAAGATTAAAGATGTGGATTAACACAAGAGAGAGAGAGAGAAGGGAAGGAAAAAAAATGGTAACTTTGTGCTAAAAAATAGAGCAAAATTGGTTGCTATCTTGATCTATGCCTTTTGTAATTCATTTCAATTATCCGACAAAAAAAGATAAAAGATATTTAATGAAAAGAAAGAAGAGTTTGTCATATGACAAACAACAGTTAGACAATTGAATAAGTTAAAAAAATGGGTATAACTCCAAATGCATCCAAGTTAAATAATAATAATAACCCATTTGAATGAGATGGGCTTCACAAACGTCATATGCAAGAGCAGCAGCATAGTAATGATGCTAGTGACAACCTAGACAACTGAGGAGTGGAGGTGGTGGTGGTATTTCTTAGTGCCTTTTTGATTTGATCTTTTGTTGGGGATGAAAATTGGCTCACACATAGATACTGAATAATAGAAAAAAAATGGGGAAAAAAAAACCCCAAAAAACCAAGGGGGTTTAAAATTGGTTTTTCTTAATAAGGAAGTGTGTAAATAGGCTTCTTCATGTGGGTGCTTCCTCCTTGCTCAAAATAGAATTATTGGTGAAAAATAGGCATCATCAAAAGGAAACACCGCAAGCCAAAAAGCTACTAAATTCAACAGTTACCAATTCTATCACACATCCAAATGATTGTCTTGTCAATGATTTGATTGGATTTGGTATCTAACCCACTAATTTCACTTTACAACCTTATGACACATTTCATATAAGAGTGTATGGAGCACCAACTCGTTGCTAGAGTGATTTATCATATCCTTTTGATGTCTGTGACTTTAAATATAATAGTGATGTTTACAACTATTTATAACCTACAATCAAGTATAGTAAATACTATTTCAAAATTTTTTTTGTTATAACATTTACTACTTTTTACTCACTCTCACTTTCCAACCACACTAAAATAGTTTGCACCTCAAATATCGATTATTATGACCCAGACTAAGATAGTTTACCCCCCAAATACATATTATTATAACTCACAAATTATAATAATCACTAACTATATTAAGTAATTCAATATCCCAAACCCTCCTTATAACTATCAACACTGAATAATCTGCCGCCATTACATGTCCAAGTTCAGATTTTACTTTGACATCTTTCATCAGTTCCCTTTTTCTTAATTAAGAATTCTTTGCTGATCAGTGAAGCAACTAAGTTGTCTTTTTCTTGCTAAATATGTCTGCCCATTTAATATTCTTAACCTAATATACGCTTCACATTAGACAACAAGAAGAAATGACTTGCTTGATAGATAATCTAAAATCATAAAGCTAAAAATAAAAGTCTCGTTTGGTAATCATTTTATTTTTATTTTTGTTTTTAAAAATTAAGTTTATAGATACTACCTTCACATCTAAATTTCTTTATTTGTTATCTACTTTACGCCAATAGTTTAAAAAACCAAGCGAAAGTAGCTTTCAAAAAGTTGTTTTTGTTTTTAAAATTTGACTAAGAATTCAACCATTGCACTTAATAAAGATGCAAATCATTGTAAGAAATATGGATGAAATAGACTTAATTTTAAAATACCAAAACCAAAAACTAAATGGTTACCAAACAGAGTCAAAATAATCCGATCGAAATTTAATCCATTGTTCAAAATGTGTTTGATATGATATATATATATAAAACATAAAATTAGTTATAACTTATAGTTACCCACTAAATACTAGATTGAAGTATAACTATTATTAATTAATTTATGAATGCATTTTACATTACCAACATTTTTTTTCTATAATTATTATTTTATAATATCATATAATTCATAATTATACAAATTTAATACATAAAATACTATCTTAACACTTTTAATCATGGAATCCAAAAAAAATTTAAAGATGTATATGAGATAAACACATAATCACCAAATGTAAAAATTTTAAACACAATCTAAATGGTCTACCAAACAACCACACTGCACTATTGTTTTAGCTAAACTATTCTCTTTCTCAAGACATATAATGGTAGACTCTGTGTAAGTACAGTGGGAGAAGCATTAAAAAGCCACTTGTTCAATTGCCCTTTGGCCCTTGACAGAATGACCTCTCAAAGCGACAAGTTACCACTTCCCTGTAACAGTAAAGGAATCCATAAGAGAATCCTCTCTCTCAACTAAAACTCACGTACGATCTCATATTTCCATCCACAAGAAGACCCACTTAGTCGAACTAAACTAATGTTTACTTCAGAGAATAAGATTTCATTCAAGCAATCTCATTCACCTTTTGATACCGTCAGTTTAATCAGTGTCCTAACTCTACAATACTACCCCAATCCATTTCTATCTAACAAGTTCTCGATGGATAATGACCATGCAGCCGGTTTATACTTGACAGATCACAGACAGCACTTGTAGAGTTTAAAAGAGGCTGCATAAAAAGGTAAAGTTTTACAGCACTTGTGGGTTTGTGTTGGTTAAATTTTGATGATTAAGCTTGCTGAGTTGGAAAACTAATTTAATAAAATTTATTTATTATTTCTTCTTCCCCATCTTTTCTCTCTATCCCATCATTTGCTATTGTAGTCGACGCACCCTAGTTATCCCTGTAACTTTCGTTCCTCTAAAACAAATCTCAGGTCCATTTTTGTACTTTTGGTCTCTATAAAATAAATCCCATGATTCTCCTTCCCTTCTCTTTCATCAAATATAATCTACAAAACCAAATGCATTTTAATGGAAGTCCTCAACCTTAACAAAGATTCGAATGTGCTTACATTTGTACCCTCATCAAACATCAAACATTTGAAAACCACAAATCGAGTTCGAGGAAGGTCCATACTAGTTGACCCTATAAAGAAAAGTTTTTGAATATGGCCGAAGCCAGCAGGGAAATTGTCACTACGCTCAAATATCACCGAGTCACCACGAATATATGGAAAAAGAAGAAATAACAAATAAGCAACATAATTGTGGCTTAGGGTTTCGGTTTTTCAATCAGCAAGTCTAATCAACAATATGGCCTCTCATATGGGAGTTTTGTTGTTCCATTTCATGAAAGGTGGGTATAACGGAATTGGGGATTAGGGGTTCAGTTTTGTTGCTTTTCTTGGACTTCCATCTCAGAATTCATCTAGACAAGACACAAGATTCTGTAAAGATCATCAAACACCAGCTCTGTTATGGAAATTTGGAGAATCAATCTCTTAAATTGTCTGAACTTGAGAATTTCAAAGAGAAGTATCATTGAATGGTTTTGTTTTGGGGAATGAGAGATTTAAAATCCCTTCTTCAGCTTCGAATTTTTCAAAGGAATTGGAAGTGAAGGTTGAAAGTTAATGTATGGGGAGAGAGGGTGAGAAAGCCGTGTAAGAAAAAATAATTTGTACATACTCTGGTTTTGGTGCTGTTGCTGTTTTGAATCTTAAGAAAATGTAAAGAAAATTGAGAAATTTTTGTTTTGTTAGGAGGTAAGTAAATATTATTTAATTAATTAATTTTCCAAATCAGCAAGCCTAATGGCAAAATTTAATTGATACATCATATTTCAAAAAAGTCCATGGATTATTTAGAACTATTTTTCAAACCGCAAAGATTAAAGTGTATCTTTTAAAATTTTAAAAATCAAATACACATCCACTACAAGCTTCTAGGACAAAAAATACATTTTCCCCTAATAGATATCAAATTTTTTTTCCTCCAAAATGAGAAAGAAGAGTGGTGCTATATATTAAGCATTGATGGCTATGTTTATTTTATTTCTAATTTCATTCTTTGTAGTTTTATTGTCCATATTTGTTGGAGGATACCTGTTGAATACATGTTAGACTTATTCGTCACAACACAACAAAAGCGATTAGTTAGATAAAATAGAATAAGGCTTAAAATGTTAGATTAAAATAAGGTATATTGTAATGTCACTTATTTATCATACCATATCAAATAAATCAAGAAACGTGTTAATTTAACCAACACACTTAAGCAGAGCTCAACCCAATGGTTAAAAGTTCAAATCCACTTAACCAATAACTAAATGACTCAAAACTGCAGAATAGCAATATTAGTTTTTGGGTTTAAATATTAATTTGGTCTTTGAACTTTTTGTCTTTTGTTCATTTTGATCCATTTACTTTTAAAATGTTCATTTTGATCCCTATACTTTCAATTTTGGTTCTTTTTTGTCCCTCTACTTTCAAAATATTCATTTTAGTTATTGTACTTTCAACTTTATTTATTTTGGTCCATGAACTTTTATAAAGTGACCATTTTAATCCCTTGAAAATGAAAATGAAGGGACCAAAATGGCCAATTTTTACATTATAAAGACCAAAATGAACCAAAGTTAAAAGTACAAGATAAAAATGTATATGTTTAAAGTATAACAACCAAAATGAACAAAAATTGAAAGTATAGAGACCAAAATGAACATTTTCAAATTATAAGGACCAAAATAACCAAAATCATAAATAGAACCAAAATAGTTTTCAAACCCAGATCTTAAATAACCTAAACAAAATCAAAATCTGCCAGCTCAAACAAGGCAACAAGTTTTTACAAAAGAAAAAGAAAGTCCAAACTGACTAATAATAACAGTTTGCCTTAAAGAACAAGTAATTTACTGGGTAGTAGGAGTTTCTCGTTTGAAGATTGTCCCCAACAAATTTGCAGTACACAAACAAGATGTTCATTATGAAGGCACCTTCTTTCAAATCACTGTTCAGAAGAATATGTTATATTCAATGGAAATTCTGGCCTAATATGAATTGCTTATTGCAAAACCTCAAAAATCTCCTAAGAAGAAACCAAAGAAGCAAAAAGGTGCTACATAATGCAACAGACTCTCTGTTTTCATTTCTGAATCTCTCACGTTTTTCTTTGCCCCTCGACTCTCCTAAACTCCCACCCTCCAATCCACCCCCCAGAAGAGGAAGGTCCTAACAAAGGAGAATCTTGGAAAATAAGTATGGATGCGTCATTCTCCTATTTATAAACCAAATATATGAAGTGATACGCTCAATGGACATACATCTGTATCCCTAATCACTAAAAATGGAAGCGAAGTGAGAAAATTAAAGTAACTTCTTTAACCCGCTGAACCAATGTAGATAAGAAATACAAAAGTAATTACCCCACAGCTATATAATCACTATTGAGACCAAAAAGTACTCTTTCAACACATCTTTCATCTAATCCTCATCCTCAGAATCTGTAAAGAAAATACATGAGAGAAACATTTCAATATTAGTTAAAATCGTAGTAGGCCTTTATCTTGTTCTATCAATATATCTTTCTTGATGTAAAACTACATATACATGCACTTCTTTTTGCCATAAATTTTTAGATCCCTTTTTAAGGTTTCCATCCAACTGCCTTTTAGTTAGGTTAATAATAATACAAATCATGCTGAAACTCTTTCCATGAAAAATGAAATTAGATGAATAACTTTAAGAAATTATCCTACATTAATCTAAGATTCTCAGACAGTAGTTGGAGGAATTCCCCTTTTCTTATTCGATTAATGAGAACATTGAAGTGCATCAGTAAAGTTATGTTACGTACCAGATCTTATATCCTCTCCAACTTTTCCCCTATTTTTCAGCTGTCTACTGATCATAGAGCATATGAGTAACCACCAGTATATGTGGAACACAAGCAACATCAACAACATCGTGTTGAAAACATAGTATATTAATCTGGAATTCACATCTGATAACTTCAAGTACTCACAGAGATCATAGCTGAAAAGTATCCATCACAACATCAGATACGCAAAAGAGCTATTAAGCCTAATCTTCAAAGATAAATCAGACACTAGGAGCACAAACCTTGTTGCTTTTATAACCCAGAAGGGGAAGAATATTAGCCGCAATATGAGCCATGAAATGGCAAAAAATCCAAAGAAAACACTTGCTCCAAGTTCTTTCTCAGAATATTTAAAAACCTTAGCAGCTTCCATGAAGACATCACTTGCATCATGTAGCGCAAGAATAACCGATCCAATCTGGAAAAATCTGCAAAATTGTGTACAAATTCTGATTTAAAATGTTATCAATTATTATAATCGGTCTACATTTCCATCATAAGAAATACAGAGAAACAATGAATAGTCGATCAATTTTTGGCTAAACACACCCAGAAATAGCCACACACACACACACACAAAAAAAGGGGGTTCCAGAAGAGGCTTTAAAACAAAATTTTGACCCCTGATTACACAACATAATCAAGGTAAAACGAAAAAGGAAAAGCAACTCTAGAGCCCCAAAATTGAGGCTATAAGAGGTTTGATCACAAAAAACATCTGAAGACTTTTGTTTGACATGAGCAAGTCTTAGCATTTCTTTCAATCCAAATAGAGTTCTAAAAAAATAATAATAAATACCACCATCGTAGTTGATATCTATATGCTCGTTGTTAAAGGATTATTAACTACCAGATCAGGTCTACCGTCAAAATCCAGAAAAAGGAACAAACATGCTTCTATCAAAATTTGAGTGGAAATGTGAAAAGCCCTTTTAGTTTTGTCTTAGTCTTTAAAGAAAAACAAAGAAACTTTATAAGATCCAAACAATCTTTTTCAAAAATAGATGACATTTAAACTTGAATATCTCCTTGTTCTCGTAGCGTGCTCTAATTTTATATTTAAGGTGATGCACGGCAAGAATGTCATCTTGCAAATTATCAAAAAGTACATTGCAACCTTTCAAAATAACAGTATATGAACTCAACGCATAATTAGGATGAGCAAGTCAGCCATAACAATGCGGGTTTTTAATCAAATAAACTTCAATTCAGAAGGTTTCCGTCACTTCGTAAAAAGATACTAGAATGATAAATGTCAAAGTGAAACTACGAGATAAAGTACTATTTACAACCAAATATATATATATATATATATATATACACTTAATTGACTCCACAGAAAATTAAAGACATTGCTTCTACAAATACTCAAAACAACAGATTAGTATCATGTTATTGAAGATTAATTTGAGAGATAGAGAAAGTGAATAGGCCACAAAATAGCATTAGTTCAAATGCAATAGCCTCCAACAAGAATAGCTTTGAATCTTTGATCTATTCTATATCAAACATTACGAGATCTTGAGACTGGTCGCCACCTTTCTCCCAAGGAAAAAGAGAAAAAGAAAAAGAAAAAGAAAAGAAGCAGCAGCCCAGCAACAATATGACAAGGCCCATAAAATCATAAGTGGGGAACAGATTCTGGCATGGTTTTCCCAATCTGTGAAATGGCCACCAACATATTTCTAGTTATTAGTAAATACTACTAGCTATTTGAACTTGTAGAAAACAACTTTAAGAATACCTTGTAATATATGAATATCCAATCAAGACGACAGTAATTACATGATGAGACATCATGACGGAGAAATCCTTTCTCCGAGTCTCCCATATAAGAAGTGCAGCGATGCTATATAAGTAGAACCCACATTGGCACATATAGAGCAATTTTAGAGGAAGTCTGCAAAAAGAAGTGTAGGGGATCAGTTCATATACAACTAAAAATCTTTAATTCATTTGGATGTATTCCTCAAAAGTAATAATCCACTTTTCTATCCAAAAAAAAAGAGTATTAATGGACTAAAGTTAGAAGTAAAAACTTCAACTTCTTAGTATTAAAGTTGCCATAATAAGGAAGATGAAGAATGGAGCAAAGAGCCCAAATGCACTAATGCAGGAAAAGAATTCTTCAAAAAATATTGAGGAAAAGTATTCTTCAAAAAATATTGAGGAAAAGTAATCTAGGTGGAAGAAGACGCCGACTCACTTCAAGCATTTCTATCAACATTACCAATACATACAGCAAGTTAGATCTACTAGTTGACAAAAAGATGAAGTTCCTCAATTAAATTAACATCAAAGAATGTAAACCACTCACTGCAACTCTTGATTTGGCCAGCCTTTGAAGTATTGATTTGAATCTCTAAACCATGGTTCATTGTATGCAATTTTTAGAATGCATATTTCAACTGTGCCATAGTATGCTAGTTTCCACATTGATTCTGAACATTTTACGACCTTTGATTGGGTAGCTTCATCAAGTTTGAGTGGAGCAGCTCCTTTGCTCAACAGCCAAATGGCCAACCTCTGAAAACATAACAAGTAGAAATGTAGAATAACATCATCACTTCCCCTTTCTTAATAAGTAACAGAGAAATCTTATTGACAATGCTAAAGAACCAATTAGAAAAAGGGTGATAAGGAATCAACCCACAAAGTTCAGAGAATTACAAAAAGGTTCCTCTAATTGGCAGAAACTGAAAAAAAACCTACAGTTACAAAATGCTTTGGCAAAAGACCTCTGGAGAGAAGCTCTACGGCATGGAACAGTTTTCCCAATCACATTTTTACTTTCAACGGAAGAAATGTCAAGTAAATAACAATGTGAATTTTTTTATAGATAGGAATAACAATGTGAATTTCAAAAGTCAACCAAATATGTTAGCACTTCTAAGGGAGCATTTGGGCCAAGGAGCGAAGTTGTTTAGTCAAACTCATGGGCCCATAGTGCAAGGAGTTAAAAAATTGCAGAACTGATGTTAATAACTTGTGGGGCCTGCAGTGGGTTTAAAACTCCTTAGGCCAAACAAGGAGTGGAGTTAATAACTTCACTCCACCTCACCCACCCAATTCCTCCCCCCCCCCCCCCCCCCCAAACACCCCTACCAAATGGCAACTAGAATGCTTCATTAGCCTTATCACAGTTATAATCTATGTGTTCTTCTTATCACTTGAGTGCATCCATTTGGAGATAATAAAGCATGGGCTTTGTATTCTCTCAGTGGAAGAACAAACAGTCAAGGACAAGATGCTGTCAGTGGCTCATCGCAATCATCAACTTGGGAACAAGAGAGTGGGACCTGCATTTTGGTAACTTTACAGGTCAGCCTAGTTTAACCTCTTCCCCATCAAATGCATTCATCTTTTCCCATGAGTTGAGCAGTGAGAATAATGCAAAAGGTGGGAGAATCATCACTGTTCACACTACCTAGAGCTTGACCTCTACCATTTTTCTTTAACCATAGTTATAATCTTTACAAGGAGGCTACCATGGATATGAATAATTTATCTCGTGTTTCCATTTTGAACCAACACTTGGGTAGAATGTATTTCTGATGAGAAGTGGCATGACAGGAAATTCCATTCAACTCCACTTTTTGTAGAGGATTAGGACGATCTTTTGAGGACAAGTGTAAGAGGTGGGAGGAGGTTTAGAGGCTAACCACTTCAACGATTACCTTTAGCTACTTTTCTGATGCCTAGATTTCTGTTCATCCATTGCCCTAAATAAAAGCCAGTAAAAAATCTTCTATCGCAATAATTTTTGCTGTCTGGAATTGAATTTCGTCTTAAATTTGGCTAGCAGGACAAAGATAAAATTTCCAAAATTCCATCAAGGATAACCAACTAAACTTCTGAGACATCATTGAAAATAATTGAGACAACAAATCCTGATACATATTATTTACAACCCCGAGTATTTAAGGCACCAGATGGCTCTATAATAAGACGACTAAACTAAGTAAACGTTGAACACACCACCAATTAAGTTCAGTAGAGAACTAGTATTTCAAATTCGAGTACAATTACAGCGTTCTTAATGTCTCACTTAGAAGCAAGTAGCACAACCTAAGACATTTCAAAACATTTTCCATCACATCTTCAATTCTTATACATTTCCACCATCGCACAAAACAATTCATCAAACCTAAATATAAATAAATTGCTACATAATGATCGGAATCCATATCAATAAAAAAACAAACAAACAAAATTGCAGTAAAAAGAAAGAGTAAAAAAAAAAAAGAGAAAAATTATGAAAACTCACACGAAAAATGAATCTGTCGAGTAAGAACCTCGCGGCGAAGAAGGCAAAGGCGAAGTGGACAGCGATGAGGAAATGAAAAGAGTCTGGAGGGGTAGTGTGGCTCCATATCGAGTCCATTGAAGGTAAAATTTAAAGGAGAAGCATGAAAAAGGGAAAAATGGTGAAAGAAGGTTAGAATGAAGGAAGGGAAATCAATGAAGAAAAAGGTTGTTGGTGGTAAGAGATCTAAGTTTGCCCTAAAATTTGCAGAGAAGTGAGAGTGAAAAGGTAGAGAAATTTGAGAAAGAAGGGGTGGAGGAATTGAAGGAAGAGAATAAGCAGGAAGTGGAGGTTGAGATCTCGTTGTGCTTTCTTTTTTCTTTTTCTTTTTTTCCTCCGTTCGTTTCTTTTATATATATAAAATTATATTATATTATATATTAATTTTCCTCGGAATGATATTCCATTAGGATTAGGGATGAGCTTGAGCTCATTTTCTCAGCGGCTAGAGACAGCTCGGCTAGGCTCGAGTCGACTTGGGCGCGAAGTTGAGTTTCTGTTGGAGGAATAAAGCGGCTTGGCGGCTTTTGTAACTCGAGCAACATGACGTGATAATTGTAATATATGTGTAATAGGGATATGTTGTAGATTGTGATAATTAGTTAATGAATTTTTTATGGTAGTTTAATTTGATTATAATTAACTCTTTTTAATCATATTTTTATAAAGTGTAAGATAACATTTAGATGTATATTGTAATGTATGTGTAAATGTTGACGTAGAGCATAAATTTAAAATAGAAATAGAAAAATAATTACAAAATAATTTTAAATATTGGTAATTAATCACAAATTTACAGAGTTTTTGATTGAAAATAAAGTTGGAATTTGAAAGATATTGGAAATTAGAAAAAGGATAGCAAATTAAAAAAGTTGAATATCAGAAAAGGATAGAAAAAATGACATAGAGAGAAAACAATGCAACATGTCGATATTATTCTAGAGATATATGGACAATATTTTGGCGGTATATCAATGATAAATCGACTGAGTCATTATTTTGTTGAGTTGCTAGAAATATATCATAAAGTGATAAATCATGGGTTTTCGAGAAAAATGATGTTACCCCGATATTTCCATCAATTACTTGATTTTATGGATGTTTTGCTTTGATTGGAAATGACATTGGTGTGTGAAACTATACAACTGATATATAATCAAGACCATAAAATGGAAAAAAAAAAAAAAAAAAAAAAAACTAGGCAAATGGAGCTAATTCTTTTTTTAAAAAAAAAAAAAAAAACTTGAAACTTACTCGAAATTTCACCTAACAAAATTTTGTTTCAAGATTTCGATCGAAATTTTATACCATGAAATCAAGATGTCCATTATATTACAAAATAATCTATGAGAGATGGAAAAAAAAACCCATAAAATGTCACAGATGTAATATATGTTGGAGTTGATACCCTAAATCTTATGGGTCATGTAGTTTATAATTGTATTGTATAAACAGTTTATTTATTTAATAAAATCTGAGGTATTTTAGTAGTATTAACCCATAAAACTAATAAACAAACATCCAAGATTATCTTTTGTAACTTAAACATGTATGTGGAGACATACAGGTGGATCATGTTTAAGTTATAACTTAAATAATCTATAGTAGAAGGATAAGGTTGGGTACTTTATCCTGATGACACTATGAATATGGTTCGCTTTATAGATATTACAATTGTTGTAAACTTCTACAAATGATCTGATCCTAATCATTCATGTAGAGACATGTGAGCACCAGTGTTCTATACAAAAGGGTTTATCTAAGACCTGACAACGAAATGAATAGTCTCATTATATAACACCGTTAATAGTAGAGACTTACATTTCAACAAGACGACTATAGGTAACATGACCTAAATCATGAGTGAGTTGTGAACTCTTATGAAGACGATCATTTGATTTGCATGGATGAAAGTGGCCAGTTCGCTGACTCAATATGCCTACCCTTTTGAGGATTCATCTGATTGGGGAGTTAGGAACACAGCTACATAAGACGGAATTCATCCATTCCCTAATGTTAGGGTAAGTAAATAAATTGCTCCCTTGAGGGCATCGGGGACTTAAACAATGTGGTGTCACATCTTCTCTTGGTCCAAGAGAGGTTTGGTTATAGTTGGACTATGACTTATTGTTCACTAGATAGATTAGTGGTACTTAAGGACTTAGATGTAGCTATAGGGGCAAAATGGTAATTTTGGTCCAACTGTACTTACGAGTAATTTGTATAGGGTCATCGCACTATTGACTGATTATATCCAATGGATATAAAAATATATCTGTAGTGCGAAGAGTGCGATTGTCGGTCTTTAATAGAGTGACTGACAGTTAATGAAAGTTGGGTAATTTAATTAAAGGAGTTTAATTAATTATCTAAGTACCATTGAAGCTTCAATCTATAGGTGCATAAGGTCCCCTCTGTAGCTTAACAGTGATTATTGATAATTAATTTTGGATTAATTTGAATTGTTCAAACTAATTGAGGGATTAATTATATATGATATAATTAATTTAAATTAACTATATGTGATAATTAATAAAATGTATTTGATGCATTATAATATAAAATTTTATTTTAGAGGAAATAAATATTTCAATTTCATTCAAATATTATATATATGAATTTGATTCATATAAAAACTATAGATTAAAATTTAATATCAATTTGATTTATATTAAATGCTATAGGTTTTATGAGAGATTAATAACCTTATACTATATTTGATATAACATTGATATATAATATAAATTATAATTTTTATTTTTTAAAAAAATAAAAGTGAGAGGGAGTTACGTAACTCTGTTCCCTATGTGGGCAGTTGCAGAAAAATAGTCTTCCTCTCCTAAAAGTGCAGAAGGCCCATTTTCAGAATCTACCTAGTTTTCTTAGGAAAAAAAAAAAAAAAAGCAAAAGATCATCCTTTCAAAATCTTTTGCCCCCTCCCAGAAGTTTATCAGAGAAACCTATAACTCTCTCTGTAGTTCTCAACCTCTAAGGAGAATGCAGCATATTCTTTTGTGTTGTTGTTCACCGTTTCTCTTGGGTGTTGCTGTGTGTTTGGAATTTGCGTTCCAAGGAGATTGAAATGTTTGTGACCAATTGGAAGAAAATATGTGAAGAATTGTGACTTCAAGGATTAGTAAATCTAAACTCTATTTTCTCTTATTTGTATTTTTTTAACATGTTGTAATTTGTATACAAGGCATAAAAAGTTTAAATTTTTATTACTTCTACGTAAATTTAAAATTTGGGACCTATCCAATCCCTTCAATATAGTATAAATAATAAACATATTTTTACCTCTAAATTTTAAATTTCATCCTATTGAAAACCTAGACTTAGTTAAATGTTATCATTTCTATATTTTATTCAATTTTTGTTAATTGGGCTACTTATATTCACAAAAAGTGACGTAGAAATCTTCATAAACCTAGTAACCTCATTGAAATCAAAATCTGCATAAATTGAAGTTTGATTAATGCAAAAAATTAACAAATTTTCAAAACTTATTAATTTAATAAGGAAAAAAATAGCTTTAATGTTGCTCTTCTTTGAAATCTTGTCATTTTTATGTCATACGTATATTTCATGTGTCATTGAAGAAAACATATGAAAATACCTTTCTTAAACGACTTTTCACATAAGACTCAAGTAAAAATTCTACTTAAAAGAAAAACAAAACTAGGTTAAGGATTAAACACCTATCTAAATTTAAAGTGCTATTTGATATGGTTAAATGTTAGGTAAAAATTGATATACCCAACCTGACAAGTTTAGGGATAAAATCTGATTTTGATCGAGTTCTTTAGGTAAAAAGACTAATTAAAACTTGTTAACAAGAAGTAGATAGTATTATTAAATTATCATTCTATCGACATATTTAGATATATAGACTATTTGTAGATGCCACTTGAAAAGAAATAGATTTTGTTGATGGGTGAGTCAAATTATTGTACTCCTACTCATCAATTATGTTTCATGTGTAGTTAATGTTCGAGTACATACACATTCAATGAGGTATTTTTTACACTTCATCTGCATTATTACTACTCCCATTTATCATAAGTCAGGCTCGCTGCATTGAAAAATGATATGCTTTCGGAAATTAAAGAAATATTTATGAAGCCAAATTCATAGTGTGATTAATAAAGTATATATATTGCCCTTTTGTTTTTTTTTTTTTTCTCTTTCTTTTTTTGATAAGATGTAGAATCGAAAGAATCGAATCTCTAACTTCGAAGTAAATAATACAATTATTATGTTAATTGAGTTATGCTCATTCTTCGAAGTAAAGAATCGAATCTCTCCGCTACACCATTCTGCTGAGGTGTACCCGACGCTGAGAGTTAGAAAACGATTCCATGTTCTACCAAATAGTCCTGGAATACCGAGTCCAAAAACTCTCCACCTCGATCCGATCGAAATGTTTTAATCCATCTATCTAATGCATTTTCAACTTCAGCCTTGAACTCTTTGAACTTTTCAAAGGATTCAGACTTCCGTTGCATAAGATAAACATACCCGTACCTGAAGTAATCATCAGTAAAACTGATAAAATACTCATAGCCACCTCGGGCTCGCACATTCATAGGACCACAAAGGCGAATGTACTAACTCAAGAGGCTCCTTGGCTCTATAACCTTTTCCAGTAAAAGGTCGTTTAGTCATCTTACCCTCAAGGCAAGATTCGCACACTGGTAATGAATTTTTTTCTAACTCACTTAAAAGTCCATTCTTCACCAATCTCACAATCCTATTGAGATTGATGTGCCCTAAACGAAGATGCCAAAGTTGGGCATTTTCTTTTGGAGAAATTCGTTGACGTTTTGATTGAGTTACGACAGTTCTGAAAAATTCAGTATTATAGAGGGAATTAATGGCCAATGGCCTTAGCACATATAAATTCAATTCCAAATTTGTTGTGCAAATAAAAACACCATCTTTATGAATAAACGCTTTATCCACATTAAACGAGATAGTATATTTACATTACAATAAACACTTTACAGAAATGAGGTTCCTCTTTAGTTCAGAAATAATATATATATCATTTAAAACAAGAAACCTATTCTGTAAAGCTAACTGAAGTCCTCCCACTGCCACAGTTGAGACGATGTGCCCGATGCCTACTCGCATCGCCATCTCACCAGCCTTTAGCTGTCACCAAGATCTAATCCCCTGAAAAGAAGAACAAACATGGTTAGTGGCGCCTGAATTAATTATCCAGGTAGAATCATCATTCTCCACTAAACATGTTTCAAGCACAAGTAAATCATATTTAGCTTTATCGGCCTTGGCTGGTTTCTTCTCTTTCAGATATCGAGGACAGTTCCTTTTCTAGTGTCCATCTTGGTTGCAGTGGAAACATGTTCCTTTAGCAACCTATGGACGTCTACTTGGGGTGACAAGCAGTGGGTTAGCAGGTGCCTTCCCTTTTCCCTTACCACCCTTCTTCTTCTTCCCCTTTGTAGAGTTAGAATTAGAAGGTATAGACTTCGTTCCTGAGGTCGAACCTCTTTGGAACGTCCTGGAGGATGAAGCAATATTTGAAGGATCTCTTACCGAAGAGTTCCATGTGCGCGTTCGGACCGCTTCGATCTCACCGTGATCGAAATACAACAATATACATTCAATATACAGTTATGCAAACAGACACTAATTATCAGCATGCTATGAACAACAGAATAACAAGGGAAAGAGTACCATATCAGTTAAAGACATTCTTCAAACTTCAGCACTCACAGTAGCGAAAAACCTCCACGCGATCTACCAACGCCCAGAGGAAGCGTGATTGCAGCAACACGAACAATCGCGAACACGAACGTCGTAGGGACGACACCACCAGTAAAGAGCTTCGGGTATTCTCGGAGTGAGAACCCAAAGCGTGGTCTTTGGTGAATTTGGTAGAGAAAGGAGAAAACATGAATCGTGTTGGTGATAAGCAAGTGGAAGGGAAAAAACACTATCGCATAGCAAAATACTTATCGTTTAGGAGAAGCTACACGATCGTGTAGATTTTCCTGAACGATCGTTTAGGAAATAGTATACGATCGTTTAGCAAAATCGGCACACTATACGACCGTTTAGAGAAGCTATACGATCGTGTAGGAACAAGTCTGCGATCGTTTAGGCGCGAGGTGGACGATCGTTTAGGCGTGAGACGACTATCGTATAGGCTCTCGATTCTTTAAGTGATTGTTTACTTATCACCACCGCACGCTCTCTTTTTCTCTTCGGGCGTTTGACGAACGGGCGATTCAAAAAATGAAACAATTTCATTTTTATTTCATCGATTACAATAACTGACTCTTTCCCACTAACCCACATCCAAACGCGATTTTTGGCTTAATTATCATATAATTAATCAATTAATTAATAATAAATATAATCATATTATATTTTTATCCTATAGTTTGATATCACATATCTACTATAGTATTTTCTCCTCTACTTGATATAAATCATATTTCTATCTAATTTCCTCCAAAATAATGTATCTCATACATTGAGCCAATTGTATCATATATAATTAACCAGTCCAATTATATCATATATAATCGAACTTCCTCTTGTCAATTTGAACATTCCAAATTAACCCAAATACTGGTTCTCGACTTTATCCAAGCTACCCAGGGGACCCAATGGACCTGTGGCTCGAAGCTCCAACGGTCCGTGAATAGCTTACTAAACTCTTTAGTCACGAGATCCACCATCCGTTAACTGTCAGGCATTCCATTAAAGATCAATAATTGAACTCTTCTTACCATAGATATATTTCTGTGTCCATCGGATATAAGCAATCATGAGTATGATAACCCTTTACAGATGCTTGTAAGTACAATTGGGCCAAATTCCCGTTATGCCTCTATAGTTACATCTCACTTCTTAAGTACCATTGATTCCTCTAATGAACAATACAACATAGTCCAACTATATGTGAACAACTCTCGGGCCAAGAGAAGGTGTGATGCACCACATCGTTCAAGTTCTGGAATCAGCCCTTAAAGGAGCTATCTATCTACTTACCCTTGTCTCGGGGAAGGAGTGAATTCCATCTTGTGTAGCTGAGTTCTCAGCTCCCAAATTCGAAAAATCTCCAAAATGGTAGGTTTGAATCAGCGACCTGACCACTTGCACCCATACAAATCAAAGGACCGCTCTCAATGGCAGGAGTTCCCAACTCACTCACGATTGAGGTCATGTTACCTATGGTCATCCTAGTGAAGTGAAGTCTCTGTCATGAACGGTGTTATATAACGAGACGTTAACACTTCGTGGTCAGGTCTTATATAAACTCTTTGTATAGGACGCCCCGCTCGCATGTCCCTAACACGAATGATCAAGATCAGACCATCTGTGACAAGTCACAACACTTGTGACCATTCCACAAAATGGGCCGTATCCATAGTGTTACCAGGATAAGGTTTCCCTCCTGTATCCATATACTACAGACCATTTTGATTTTCACTCAAGACATGATCCACTTGTATGTCACCACATATATGTTTGAGTCACATACAAATAATTAGGGATTTTATGTTTTTTGGTTTGTGATAAAGCAAATAAAATAAGCAACTGGGCAAAAATACAAGATGTGAAATAAATATCATATATTAACAACACAAGCGTTTGTACAAACTATTTACAAACTACAGGACACGAGACTTTAGGGCATCAACTCCAACAGTTTTGAGGTTTGGAATTTTCTCCTTTAGCAAACAAACTTAAGAATCTTTCTTCTCAACTTTTAGTTCAAATTCTTTAGATCTAAGAGAATTCAACACAATATCAAGTGTCAAAGCATCTCTACCATACTTAATTTCATATCTAACCTCTTTATATTTATCAGGAAGCAAGTTTAGATAGTTTACTGCTTGATTTTCACCATCAAATTTTTCTCCTGTATTATTGAGATCTAAACAAATTTTCTCAAATTTATCAATGTTTTCCTCAAGAGTTTTAGGCTGATGTATCTTAAATCGGAACAACTTTTCTTTAAAATAAATCTTATTCGTAAGTGATTTAGACATGTAAGACTCATTAAGTTTCACCCACAAATTAGACACATTTTCAATGCTACTAACACGTCTCAAAACATTATCAGTTAGATGCAAAATAATAGAACTATAAGCTATTTCATGCATTTTAGATTTCTCAGCATCAATCATGATAGTAGGAAACTTACTTGGAACTTCAAGAGCCTTAGTTACCTTTTGTTGAACTAACAACGCCTTCATTTTCTTTTTCCAGAGGCCAAAGTCTCCTTTTCCATCAAATTTGTCTAACTCGAATTTAGCAGGCATTTACAACCAGATTCCTCCTTTTACAGCTCTGATACCAATTGTAGAACAAATTAGTAATCAACAGATAAACTTAAATCTCTCTATATAGAGATATTACATTAGGTATACACAAAACCCTAATGGGCCAAATAACTAATACCATAAGGAATTAACCCATGGTAAAATAACCCACAGTAAATTAACCCCAATTATGAGAAATAAGCCTAATGGAAAAAATGAGAAGCATAATTCCAACATTGATTGTTTGATTGATTTGACAAAATCTAAAATTTTCTATACTTTTTCCAAATGGGTGGGTTCTTTGGCACCATAGAAGTATGGAGTTTGTATATATTCACTCAGCTTCACAAGCAAGTGTCTCCATTTTAGGCTATAACTTGGAAGAGGGTTTTTTCTTTTTCTTTTTCCTTTTTCTTTTTGTGTGTGCGCTTTGATGATAAGTGTGCATAATTGAGGAATGGTGATTGATTTTGAATAAGGTTTTGGTGGAAAAAAAGGAGTAAAGAGATGAGTTTTTTTTTTTTTTTTTTTCTCTTGTTTGCTATCATCTTTCTCTCCTCTATTTGATTCAATTGTGGTTTTAGCTGAGGAAGTGGACTAGTGACAACTATTTCAATTTGTTTGTGGTAACAAGTTCAATCCTGTTTTTTTTTTTTTTTTTTTTAATATTAAAACATCAAGGATATAAATTAGGTGTGTTCGTAGGTTGGATTGAATGACATTTTAGACCCAACCTAATTGTTCGGATTGTAAATTTTTTCAACCCAAATAACCTTCATTAAAAAATGAACTCAACCCAACCATGAAATATTTGGGTTTGGTTGGTTAGGTTACTCAAGTCATTTATTTAATTTTTTTTTTTATAAAAGTAAGTAAAATGTTAATATGTAAAAATTCGATTTAACTATTTTCATATATGAATTAAGATTAACAAATCGATTTCAATTTATACAATGTATAATCTTTTTTTAAAATGCAAAAAACTAATTTTTAAGAGTCGTTGAAAAATAAATTATCCAAAAAACTGATAAAATTAAAAAAACTAAAAAATATATATATGTATACCTAATTGTACATGAGCAAAAAAAATTACATTTTAAAATTAATAATAAATTCGGGCTGGTTCGAGTTATTTTAGGTGACCCATGAACCAAACCAACCCATAAAATTTCCATTTATTTGAACATAACCCAATCCAAAAGAATTCATAATCCAACCTAAACCGAACAGATTAGGTTGGGTTGATAGTTTTTTCGAGTGATCGGATTTTTTGAACATCCCTAATATGAATAATCAAATATAAACTCAACTAGAGATTTATTCCACTTTTGGATAATTGAATGAGTAATTTTAGCACTTAAAAAGTTGATTGAGGGAGTGATTTTGTTCTCATTTTGCTTCAATTTGATCCGTCAAAAGTCTCGAATGAATAAATCGATTTGTTGATTAATCATTCGACAAACGATCTTATTATTTTTTTTGTAATTTTAACATTACACTCTGGATGCCACAAATTCATTCAAAAAATATCAAATTAATGAGGGTTGTTGAAATTGATGAATTGAAAAGTAAGGGGTGATGGGCGGACAAGAGTGAGACTCTATTTGTGGTCCTATCGAGTCGGGCGGCTGTCAAGCAAAGGTCGGGACAAGTGGCCGGTAGCCGGTGGCCTTTCTCTGCGGGAGGATTTGGCGACCACTGCCACTGCCACAGGAAAGTATGGCTTGCAAATCAGCTCATAGAGGCACCACTTTTTGCTGTGCTTTGAATCTAGTCGCCTCATTTGAATGATATGAAAAATGAAAATACATTCATTTTACTATTGCTTCCATCTAGGAGATAATGAAGGGAGGAGCTACTTTCAATAAGTTAAAATTTTTAATGTCTAAGAAATATCTTGAATGTTAATTTAACATGCTAAGTTTAGTTTTTAAATTTTTAGATTTATTTTGGTTATTCAATTTTAAAAATATTTAAAAATTAATTGATATATTAGATATGGATATTGATTTCTTAATTAACAAAGAGATTTAATTAAGTCTGTTTAAGAGAGATGGTTATTATTCATATATTCTTGACTTATGGAATAATTGCATGTTCGGTCTTAGATTATTTAGACCTAGTTTGACAACCGTTTCATGTTTTATTATTATTATTTTTTTTTTTGAAAACTAAGCCTATTTTCTCCATATTTTCTTTTACCATGATTTGCATATTTTTAAGTATAATGGTTGAATTCTTAGCCAAATTCTAAAAAGAAAAACAAATTTTTAAGGACTACTTTTTCTAGTCTTTAAATTTTGACTTGATTTGTTAAACCATTTATAAAAGTTGATAATAAAAGAAGCGAAAGTGATGTTTATAAACTTAATTTTTAAATACAAAAAACTAAAAACTAAGGTCTCATTTGGTTTTTTGTTTTTGTTTTTGAAAATTAAGCCTATAAACACTACTTTCACTTCTATATTTCTTCTTTTGTTATCTAATTTTTACCAATGGTTTAAAAATCAAGCCAAATTTTGAAAACTAAAAAAAGTAGTTTTTCAAAGCTTGTTTTTGTTCTTGAAATTTGGCTAAGAAGTCAACCATTATATTTAAGAAATATGCAAATCTTTATAAGAAATGGGGAGAAAATAGACTTAATTTTAGAAAACCAAAAACAAAATCGAAATGATTACCAAATAAAGTCACATGGTTACCCAGAGGAGTCTTAATTAATTGATTTGTATGTATATATAATCGGGGAAACCAATCCCTTGGGAATTTTCTCTATTGGTACTTAGAATTTTAAATCCACACCCATTAATTTAGTTCTTAAATTCATTATTAATTTGATTCCTAGATAAATTGAGGACTTTCTATATTTACAAGAATGTCTTAAATCTACTCTTTTTTATCATGAATAACCTGAATTATAATATTACATAAAAATTCAAGCCCAAAAATCTATAACACACTCATTAATTTTTTACCTTTAAAAAAAGAAATTCGAAAAGACACAAATATACACAAAAACAAAAAAACAAAAAAACAAAAAAAAAACCCGAAAATTATGTGCCTCCTCCCCTCCCACGCACGCAAGAGGATTATGTGCATTATGAGGTTCATTTCTACATTTTTTTTTAGTTTATTTCAAATGTTAATAAGGGTTGTTTTTAAATGTGGAAAATGTATTAAAATATTTATAAAATATAGCAAAATTTTATAATCGTCAATGATAGATTTTAATAGACATTGATAGATTTCTATCAGTATCTATCAATGTCTATCATTGATAGTTCTAAAATTTTGATATATCTTATAAATATTTTCAACAGTTTTACCATTCGAAATAAATTTTCTATTAATAAACTGAAATGTCATCTATCTTACCTTATGCGTTAATTTATCGTTAGCATTATTGTTATATAATATGAGATATATATTCAAAAAATAACTAAATATACATGTGTATATATGACAAGGTATATGAAATATATATCTTAATAAACGAGATTGAAATTAAAGTATGAAGTATATGTTATATAACAATCTTAAATTTGTACTTGTTCTAGATACATTGATGCTATCCACCAAAATTGAGGATTTTGAATTTTAAGTCAATACCTTAAAACTGTAAAAAAGAAAAATTGGACAAATTTATAATGATTGGAAAAAATATCATTCATAAAAAAAAACTAGTTTTTTAATATTTTAATTATAAAATAATACGATAATTAAATATGAGTATCATATTTCTTAATTCTAGAAATACATATTAGTTAAAAATAAATAAAAAAAAATCATTAAATGACAATAAATTTAATGATGATATATAGTGTAATGAATGTTTTTATCAAAAAACTAAAATTTCTCAAAAATTAATACTCAATTCAATTTGAATTTCTTTTAATATTTTAATTATAAAATAATACAAAAATTAAATATGAGAGAGAATGTACGCAAAGATTAAAATTGTCTCAAGATTTTTTAGAAATCTAGATTTGAAATATAATTAAAGTTTAGGACGTTTGTGAAATATTACTTATGAAGTATGTCAATTTCCTAATCTTTCTAAAATGGATTTGGGTTTCTATATGTGGTATTTGAGCCAAAAATCCAATTCAGAAGACGACCTCCAAATTTGACCCATACATTTGCGGTAAACAATTTTTCCTACAATTTTCGTATACACTTGCTTCTATATTAGAACTTTATTCATACACCTACAACTAGGAAGTACAGACACAGATACGGCTATACGATATAGATACGATCGAATACGACGATTCGTCAATTTATAAAAAACTAAGATATAATTACGTCTAAGGATGCGACATTTTTTTAACATATTTTTCTAATATATATGTTTCTAAAAAATGAGGATACTGATACGTTGAACATACATTTTATTTTTCTTTAAAACAATCTAGGATATAGATAAATTTAGTATACAAGTTAATAACAATAGCACGAAATAGAATACAAACACTGAAATACAATAAAAAAAATAACATCTAAAATGTTGAAGTACAATAGTTAATAAAATGCAATAGAAAAATGACTCATATTACAAAGAAGAAGAAGAAGAAGATTGGAGGAGAGAAGAACTTCTTCATTGAATTGTTGAAGATATTCAAATGGTTTATATTTTAGTGGACTTTGTGGGGACTCAAATGTAAAGATGGAGACTAGATGATTCTAGTCTAGGGTTTAGTCCGTTATTTTTTTTTTCCTTTTAGTTTTGGACTCGAGTAGTGAACTTTTTAAATAGGTTGCATAGTTTTAGATTGGGAAAGATTAGATGAGTTACTTGTTTTTTTTTTAAAAAAAAAAAGTACGCATAGAAATAGATACGTCACATCGCGTGTCATATACATATCTGGGAAGTATATAGAAGTATCGGTATCCGATACGTATCTGATACTGATTCTTTGCCTCACATGAAATATTTGTGCTTCATAAACCTGCAGTAAAGCATTTTTATACACCTTTTTGGACAACGCTATTAGAACAAAATGATATAAATCACACTACCTTGTGTATGTATTGTTAGAATCGAATGTTGATAAGTGTGTCGTGGAATGACCACTTGTAAGAATTTTAATGTGGGACAAAATTACCAAAAGATATACTTTTTGATAAGTAATTCGTGTATATATAAAAGAATATATATTTACGTGAGCTTGTAAAGAATAGTATTGACACTTCTTCCCATACCAGTGCGTTGCCGCCATCGTCCATTCAGTCGGGAGAGCAAGTTTGAGTTTGGCTTCAAGTAACTACTCTCGAGGGAAAAAAGAAATAATTTTTATATCTTGTTTTTCTATTAAGGGTTTGATTACTATTTTATGAACCTTTAATATTAATATTGTTGTTTTCAAAACTTATTGGAGAAATATTGTTGTTTTGAAACTTATTAGAGAAATATTATTGTTTTGGGAATTCGAGGCTAGAGATCGAACATTGAGAACTCGACTAATGTGGAGGTCGAACGTTGAGAACTCGACGAACAAAGAAAAACTTGGAAACAATACATAGGCTGAAACTTCAGCCCTCGACAAGGAAAATCTCGTGAATCTCGCTTAGGTTGTCGAAGGTTAAAGTTTCGACACACATCCACCCTCGAGATTACAGGTTTATTACTTTTCTTTTTCCCTCACAGAGGAAATAAAGTAATGAGATGGTATACTATATGTATCTGTGTACTCGAGCTGCTTCTAACAACCTATGTATTTTGTTATCATTTCGAATTAGACGGAGGCTTATGGGATTGACGTGAGGGGGTGGGGATGGCTATATTTCTGAGAGTGAACTCCAGGCGAATATGAAGTGCATGGATACAAGTTATGCCTTGGAATGAAAGACAATTCCAAATTAGCTTAGTCTACGAACAAAATTTTGTATATTAGGTTGTCGAAGGTTACACACATGTCGAAACTTCAAAGCGATAAAGAGATAAGTGGGCTGAAGAAGATTAAGGAGATAAGTGGGCTGAAGCAGACTAAGGAGAGAGCGAGATTCAAAGCGAGATAGTAGGAGAGAGCGAGATGTTGAACGAGATTTTAAGAGAGAGCGAGATTCAAAGCGAGAATGTTGGAGAGAGCGAGATTTAGTTCATATTGACTAATCTGACTAACATTGAACTTG
>NC_052353.1:38245443-38419153 GCF_009727055.1 Benincasa hispida
TGATTATTTTATTCACATTTTTATTGTATTTGTCTTTAATATTCTCTAATATAATATTTTGTGTTTCAGGTTATTTGGGAGCCGTACAAAATTATTGTGCATACTTTGCCTAATTTTTGTATGAATGGTCAAAACATATGGCGGACGATGAGTCCTCTCATATGTTTTCATATTGGTGAGTGGCATCTTCCTGACAGAGTGATGAGACAATTCGGTTTTTAGTAGGATGTCCCATCGCCTTGTAATACTGAACCCATACTACATGATATTGACCTAAGGACTGAAGATTGGTCCGAAAAAGTTGCACATTTGGTAGTGCGATGGCACTATCGTGCAAGGTTTATTGCTGTGGGGGTTTCTCTTGAACAGTTTGACACAAATGTCACTCCATAATATATTTATTGGTATAATAATATCACAAAGCACTACATCACTCGTCCGGGAGCAGTTGTGGGTCATCTGGTAAATGAATGAATATTATCTAATTTTTTTAATTTAAATTTATTTTAAATTTTGTCTAATTGTTTTATAATTCACAGAGATCAAACAACAGTAGACTCCGTGAGGTTACGAATGATCCGAACCAGGTTCTTGCTATATGTAGTGACAACCAAAGCTATATGGAGGAAATTCATTATATGTACGATATACCTATTGTTCCTCCACCAGCTCCTAGATGTAGAGGACCTATTTGGGAAGAGGATGAGTTATGAGGTTGCACATAATGTGGAAGAGTTGTCCCCTATGACGCAGACACAGAGTCAAACTGATTATGTTAGTCCAATGATGATGATGCCAGCATTTGTTTCAGGACATTATGACTCAGAGGCTGGTCCTTCGTCTTCATACGTGCATGGACATGGTCGGGGTCGTGGAGAGCATAATGAATATTTATATTATGAAGCACCTGCGGAGGTACCAGAGCAACATCAAGAAGAACCCGAGCAACCTCAAGTTCGAAGTCAACGACGACAACCAGCTCGAAATCGACGACATCTGCCTTATGGGACACATTGATTTTTGTAATTATTTTTATATAAATGAGATATTTAATTTACATTTTTTTATTTTTATGAGTTATTATTTTTTTTAATTTATTCTTTTTAGAGTTTAAAAAAATAATAAAATATTTTTTAAAAATTGTTTTTATAAAATGAAAAATTAAAAAAAAAGGATTAGAAAGAATAAGGTGGAATGTGTAATAACTAAAAAGGAAAAAAAAGGAAATTTGTACGGTATTCTCGCTTTCTATCAAAATCTCGCTATTTCGCTCTCGCTCACACTCACCCTCAAAATCTCGCTCTCGCTCTCGCTCTCTCAAACTCTCGCTCTCTCTCATAATCTCGCTCTCGAATTTGATTGGGAAGTTCAGTGGCAAAAAGAAGGAGATTCATTAGCTCGTTATTTAGTCAGACTTGCTGGGATGACAGAATCCGTAAAAATTATTCAACAAGNGTAAAAATTATTCAACAAGCTTTGGAAGGAATTCCAGGGGGACCTTATGAAAATTTAGAAATACGATCTTTTGATAGAGGAAGGTCTCCGGAATGATAATTAAACCGACTCAATAATAATGTTAGAAAGGGCAAGGTCGAGGGTTCAAAGTTCGACGTACAAATAAAAGGAAGGTCGAGGGTTCAAAATTCGACCTATCTAGGTTGAATTTTCAACCCTCGACTTATTTAAAAAAAACAACAACAATATTTTTACAAATAGTTTGAAAACAACAATATTTTTACAAATAGTTTGAAAACAACAATATTTTCCTAAATAGTTTCTAAAAGGACAATATCCTTTTAATTTTCTCTTATTTTATTGGAATCATTTTACATTATTTTAATTACACTAATCCATTTTATTTATCTTGATTTAGGGGATCTAAAATTGATTTTGTGGATCTGAAACGTTTCTTTCTTTACAAAAAAAGGTTAAATGAGTTCTTAAAAAAAACATCAATAGCTTTCTCTTCCTTGGATCTTCTATCCGAACAAGGTTTTTTTAAAATTTACTTCATCTCTTTTTTTACGAGGAACATTGAGTTAACCTTGAGGAGCACTAACATGAGACGATTAGCACCGAAGTCATGCTACAATTGCTTTCAAATTGTTAGAACCAAATATCGATCAGAATTATTGTCGTTCTATAGAATGATCATTTGTAAAACTCCTAATGTTGAATTAAAAATAAAACTAAAGATACTTTTTTGACAAGTCATTTTCACACGTAAACAAAACATTAGAAAGAAAGGACACCCACATTGAGATCAAGACCTATATAAGCACTTGAGTAAAGCAAGCCCACTAGGAGTCGAACTCAAACTTGATACAAGAGAGAAAGCCCAATTGAGGAGGGCTAGTCCATTAGAAGTCAATCAAAACATGAGTCTCCAAGCAACGAGCTAGAGGAGCAAACCCACAAGTAGTCCACCAAACATGACACTCAAAGCAAAGAGAAAGACCAGCTTAAGAGGTCCCAATTATAAGGCATGGGACCAAGCTTAACCACATTAGTCAACTCCTAGCCAATTCAATAACAATATGTCAAACTTGCCAACCTAGCACATTACACTGATACATGAATATTCATATAATTGGTAAAACACTAGGCCACCTAAATTAGACCAAGTACTATTAATAGTTTGGTAGTAGATACAACTTATCGACTAGTGCTATGTCACATCTAGCATCGTGTCTTAATACCCACCAGTAATTTTAATCGTAATGATTGCAATTCTTATATGTTATGGAGTGAAAATAATTGAGGATAATTTGAGGTAAATATTTACTACCATCACTAAATCTCAATTTGATACATGTAGGCATTACAAAATGTTTTGTACCCCTAAATGTACATAATGAAGTTTTTAGAAATTTGAGACATTAAATTTTATTTATATATTGAAAATTAAGTTTTGTTGACATTTGGGAATCCATACTTGATAATTGTTCGAGGATGTGACAATTATAACAACGTCCTAAAATGCAACTAAAATAATTTTCTAAAGGAACACGTGTTAGACACCCATAAAACGATTTGGTTAAAATGGAAAGGTAAATTGAAATCTAATGGTTACATTTGGTTTAAATCCATATGTATGATAATAAAAACCAAACCATCCGACCATGTTCGAATTTTTAATTTGATTCCTTATACCTTTATCATGGACATGAATACCGACATGTAAATTTTGTGAAAATGAGTGTGTCTCCTTAGTGAAGTAATTCAGCAAATGACGTACTACCACGTGGCACTTCGATGACCACAATTGGTGGAACCCGCATGAAGATATCAACAGAGAGAGATCCACGTCAGAAAGGGATGTGCTTTATTTTTGCTCAAAGTCCTTATGGAAAATGGGTGATCGGTCTGCCTTGGAGTCCAAAGCCAATCCCAATAAGATGTGAAGAAAAATATCTACTTCAACATTAACAATTAAAGAATTTGATGTTACATCATTAAACCTTTTATAATAAGATGTTAAATTGTCAAAATTGATTATATGAATACATGAATCTATTAAGTACTAAATTGAAAGTTTGAGAATTTGTTTGGGGCATTGAGTTGATTATTATGATAAGAGGATTATAACAATTGTGCATGGAGTACAAACTATTTTAGTTAAAGTTACAACCGTCTGTGTTAGATGTAGATTATTTTAGTCTGGACTACAAATGAGAAGAGAGAATAGTTTACAAAATAGTAAATATTGTGAACGATGAGAGTTTTCAAATAATTCTACTGTAACTAAGTATGAGTTGTAATAATTGGAAACTTCAACTATTATTATAGAAGACTTAAATATACTTTATCTAGGTAAATTAGAGGCTCAAATGCCCTTAAGCAATAAAAAAAATGACAACTTTAAATTAAATAAATTTTATGAAAATAAAAAAGTCAATACTTTGGAGTTAGAACAAGAAGTTTAGTTTGAAATTGAATAGATTAGTATTAAATTGTAATTTTCCCCCTTTGAATTAGGTAGTTTCTATTTAATTCAACAATGTATGTGATTTTAACCTGCAATTTTTTTTTTTTTTTTTTTTTTTTTTGAGAAATATGTCATATAAGCTTAACCATGCTCAAGTTGACAAAAAAACATATTCCTTTTTTGAGTAATTACAATTCAATGGTCAAATCATTAATAATCTAATTAATGAGTTAAATTGTCTTAATTCTCACTATCTCACTTTTTTTAGTTCCATTATTCTCATATTTGTATTTGTATTTGTATTTTTTTTTTTTTTTGTGTGTGTTTTCTTTTGAAAAAAATTGATTATACGCTTTTTCCATTGTTATTTACACCATTGTATTAATTTTTACTTTTTTCCCTAAAGTTTCTAAATTTCTTAAATATTATATGAATAAACTTGAAAAACACTTAGGTATAGCTTTGTTCAACCCTTATTGCATCCAATGAAAAATTACCATGTGATATTTTTTAATTTTTAAAAAAATTATAAATTTGTTTTTTTTATGTAGGAAAAAAGAGAGTATGAGAATGCTCAAACCTAATCATTACTCAAACTTTTATAGTTCTTGTTATATTAGCACATTTCAAATCATTTATAATTTTAACTGTATACCAAGACTATAATTTGACCAAAATTCCATCTAAAAAAATCATTTTTTTAAGCTTTTTATATTTTTCTATCAAAATAAAATATTAAATCATTTATTTGGATACATATAATCCTCGCAACCTTTCACCAACTAGGTTTAAACAACATTTTGTGCAACGATTTTTTTCATGGCTAAACATTTTTGTAATAAAAAGTGGAAACTTTATCGACCTTTTATTTTCATCATCCTTAAATGATTTCTAGAAAATTTTCTAGGAGGTCACTCAACATAGAATTACTTTAAATAAGCATTCTTATTTTCTAAAGTTCCTATGATTAAGTCATTGAAAAAGAAAAATGCACCTTGTTGGAATATATAGTAATTTTCAATTCTCTTAAACTTTTCTTAATCATAGTCATGATTCGTCTCATTCAAATGCGATCTCAATTCATTCATGTACCCCTTTTACGAGGGATAGAGATATGAAATACATTACTCGAAGGTGATCAAAAAGCCTTTTTTTTTTTTTTTCATTTTTATTGTCTCATTCACTACAATGATACATCGATAATACACAATAATAACAGCAACGACTCCCGATGTAAGAGACAACAAATACAAACCCCTTTCTTTTTCAATACTCGAAATAAAACAATACAAGCATTGATTAGGGAAGAAGGCCCATGTGAGGTGGAAAAAAAAGTAGAAGGTTTTAATTAGGGTTTTGGTGAAGAAGGGCATTAATATAATAATAATAATTGTTGGAAGATTTTAAAATAAAAGTATATAGAAAATTGTTTTATATATTTTGGGAGGTGAAATGAAATGAAAGGCTATTGGTTGGTTGTTGTATGCTTGAAAAATCTGGCGGGTAGGCCGTGGACAGGCATTGGGAATGGCCCATATTCAACCCCACTTTCTGATCCCACAACTTCCCACCTGCAAATGTGTTACACACATTTCCCATATTATTATTAACCATAATAATAATTTTTAAAAATAAATACTTTCCTATCTCTAAAATTTGAAAAATATTTTTAATCGATCTATGAGTCAAATTTGATTGTTGGTTGACTAACCGAAAAGTGATATGACATATTGAGTTGACAAATTTTAAGTGTAGATGACAATTTTACTTTTGAGTTCAACTATTACAAAAATAAAAAATCTAACCATCAACCTTTAAATAATAACTAATGTAGTTATTATTAAGCTTTGTTTAGATTAACCCTATATGTATATTACTATTTACATACTTTGGGTGTATATTCTTATTATAGTTCTTATCGCTAGTATCATTTAAAAGAAGAGAACAATACATGGTTGGCCCCGTTTCATGCAACTTTTCCGTGGTAAAGAAAAAAGAAATATTTTTTTAAAAAATCTTTTTTTAATGAAAAGTTTGTCACACAAAAACTTGTGATTGGACACTTGAATAAGTCGCACGAAGATAAATATAGTTTGAGATGCATTAAATATTTCGGTGTTAAGAATGTATACATCGAACAAGAGGTGAAAGATTAATTTTTTTAAAAAAAATTGAAGACTTTTTTATCAACTAGTGAGAGTGAAGGATGTAAAGATATATGGTGCAACTAATTAACTTTGGAAGGAAAGGATTTGAATCTAAATGGGTAAAACAAACTAATCTTTATTTAGTTTACTTGTTGTTATACCTTATATTATTTCATCTTTATTAATTGAAAGATCATTAATGATTTGAGGTTAGAAAAGGACCTCTTAATAATAATAATAATAATACTTGAGGATTAGGATGGAATTAAATTTGATCACATTTGGCTTTGAGGAAGGCAAATAGTTCCCTTATATAATGATAAGTATAGATATATAATCTAGAAAAATCAAGAAAATGATATATGTTGGAATTTTGACAAAGTTGAAAAAAGAGAATATTTTTTTTTTCGAGAAAATTCGTGGTTGGATAGTAATATGAGATCCCTTCTATACTACAACGTGGGACCGACTTAATAAAATAATAAATTCAATACACTAAAATAATTTCATAAATAAATAGAGTAGTAAATATAAAAGCCCTTATTATATATATATATATGATACTATAAAATATAAGACAGTAGTGGATGAATGTAGATTGTGGAAAAGAAACATGAATGCCGTCCAAACATTCAGAATCCAATTCCCAAATTCAATGGGTGTCCACAGCACTTTTCCCAAGGGCTTTGTGTTCTTCCTCCCACATCAACCCAAAATCCGTCATTGTAACTCTTTTCTTCATGTCTTAATTACCCACACCCGTCATCTCAAAGGTTAATTCAAGTATGGTTGGGTGGATGATAAGATATATAGTTATTACGTTTCTTGTAATTTAAGGTTATTTTATTCTACATCTTATATTTGTTGAATTAATGAATGGTTTAAATATTACTTTAGTTTCTATTCTTTAAAAATGTTAATCTTCATCCCTGTATTTTGAAAATATTCCTTTTGATATTTGTATTTTGAAAAAGAGATCATTCCATTTTCACTTCATTTGTAAGGGACCAAAATAGTCACGTTTTTAAAGTTCAGTAACCAAAATGAACAATTTGAAGATTTTGAAAGTACGAAGACCAAAATGAATCAAAATTGGAAGCATTGAAAACAAAATGAATCGAATTTTAAATATAAGATCAAAATGAACATTTTGAAATTACAATGACCAAAATGAGTTAAAGCCAAAAGTACAAGGGCAAAAGTAGTATTTAAACCTCAAAAAAGTTTTAAATAGTTCATGATAAATTTAGGGTCCATTTGGATTGACTTAAGAAAAAAGTGTTTTTCAAAAAACTCATTTTTTATTTAAACACTTTTGATAAAATCTAATTAAAATACATTTGAAACCCTATTTTGAGTGGTTGCCAAACACTCTAATTTCTTCCAAAATGACATATTTTTAAATTTAAATACTTGAAAATACAATTCAAACACACCATTGGTCTCTTGACTATCCTCACTTGTGAGATTGAAAATTTGCACAAGACCTAGCAAGTGATTATCAATATTAACTGGAATCTAAATATTAACAATAAGGGAAATTCAAGCATATAGGAATCTCTGCATTTGATATCATACATTGAATCTCTACTAAATTCAAATAACTAAGCTGATAAAATTTTGTAAATTTTGATTTTTAAACATCAGATAAACAAATGAAATCTATACTATTGGAAATGTCCTAGAACTCGCAGTTCGTATTAAACATTCTATTTATCAATAAAATATTATTGAGTATTTTATTCAATAAAGTTGTTGATTTTACATTATATTATGAAAATCTAATAAACATATCTATGGTTATAGTATGAATACTTTAATTTTATATGGTGATATAAACAGGATCAAGTTAATAGTATATAGACTAAATGGTCTATAAGTATATGGATGAAATTGGGTATCTCATCCTGGTAACACTATTGGGTGTGGTCCATTTTGTATAGGTAATACAAATGATGTGATCCACAGATCATTCATGTAGAGATATATGAATGGGGCATACTATGCAATAAGTTTGCATATAGACTGAACCACGAAAATAGTCATTTTTCTTTATAACGACCATTTACTTTTAAAACTGTCTATTTCATACTTAAGTAACCTAGGATAACTCAATCTTAATCCTGAGCTACCTAAACTCCTGTTTATTTTGGATTATCTTAAGCTAGCTGAACTCCTGTTTATTTGGGATTATCTTTTGATCTGCATGGGTGAGAGTAGTCTAACAGCACTGCTCAATAAGTCTTCCATTTTGAGGATAAGACTGGATGGATAGCTGGGTACATAGCTCTACAAGATTGAATTCACTTCTACCCATTTTAGGGTTAGCAAATAGGTTGTTCTCTTAAGTGCTAATTCTAGGTCTTGAACAATCGGGGCACCACCTTCTCATGGTAGAGAAGGACATGATTCACAAGTAGTATTTTGAATTAAATTGTTCGTTGGAGGGTCAGTGAGAACATAAGGAACAAGATGTATTTACAGAGGTAAAACGGTGATTTTGACCCAGCTGTAATTACGAACAACTTGTGAAGGATTGACTTACTGATTATGGTTTATATGGACAGAAATATATCTACAGTGATGAGAGTGCAACTATCGAGCTATAGTGGTGTGTCTTGATAGTTAACGAATAGTATTTGATTCTGTTAAATAGTTTTAACGAATTAATTACAGATCGTTGGAGCTCATGATCTGTAGTTCCATTAGGTTCCTCTACTAGCTCATTAAATTAGAATAACAAATTGAGTATTGATGTATAAAATTAGGGTTATGAATTTGAAAGGTTCAAATTCATTTTTTAGGGTTTTCGATGGATTGTATATAATACAATTATAAATATTTGATTTAATTAAAATTAAACGAAATTGAAAAATCAATTAATATTTAAATTATGATTTAAATAATTGATTTATAGGTGATATTGTATTAATTTAATATTTAGATATTAAAGTAAAATTATTTTTAATTAAAAATCAATTAAAATTTTGTTTTTATATAAATTAATTATTTTGAATTACTTTTATAAAATTAATTTAAATAAAATTATTTTTTGAAATCATTTTAGGTTAATGGGGTTTTCCAATTTTAGGAAAAACCCACTAACATGTTTGATGGAATATCATCAAATTCCAATTGATTTTAGTGATAATCTTCAAGCTGGAGCTGTCCACCATGCAACCCTATACATTTACATGATTTTTACCTATATATTGAAGTTCCATGCACGAAGATCAAAGAGATGCTAAAATATAATTTTTGAATTGATAACCTGAAAACCTTACTCTCGTTCTTCATTAATTCAACTTGTTCAAGTACTTCCACCACACATTCCAGCTTGAGCATAATAGAGAAGATCTCAGTGGTAGTCCTCTCGGTGATTCAAACTCTATCTTGGTGTTTTATAGCTGAATTCATGGAGGAATCTGCAAAGGTAATATGTGTTTCAAACCCTTTTTTTTAATATCATATGATCAACATGTAGTTTAAGTGCTTATTGATTCTGTAGTCTTCCGTTGCATGATATTTCATTCCTTGAATTGGTATCAGAGCATGATATAAGTGCTTAACTATTGTTAATTTGAGTTTGGTGGGTGTTTATTCATGAACTGCATGAAAAAAATGTTGATATGGTTTTTCCAAGTGTTTTATCATTTTAATCCTTTCAATTATGTTGTTTCTCTTGTAATTGGCTCTTATTTAATGGGTCTTAATATGTGTTTAAGAGTCTGTAATTCATATGGAGTCATTAGAAGTTGAAATTAGGATGTAATTGAAGAAAGGAGTGAAGAAGGTCGAGCTGCAGATTTCTAGTTCTTCGGCTACTGTTTGAATTCCAAACGAGATTGGACCTAGTTTGAGCGAGATTTCGAGTTCGAGCGATATTTCTAGTTCGAGCAAGATTCTATTGGAATTTCAAGCGAAATTTCGAGTTCAAGTAAGATTTTGAATTGAGTTTGAGCGAGATTTCTTGTTCGAGCGAGATTCAAATGGAATTCCAAGCGAAATTTCAACTTCGAGCGAGATTTTGAATCAAATTCGAGCGAGATTCTGACGGTTTGAGTGAGATTTCAATGAGCTAGCGAGAGATCAAGTTTTGAACGAGATCTCATCTAACAATGAGAGATCAAGTTTGAATTTCAATCCAAGCGAGATTCTTGATCTGGTTGAAAAAGATTGACTGGTTTGACCGGTTTTCTTCAAACTTGGCTCGGTTCATTTTCAAAATTATTTTGATTGGCTCGATTTAGGTGGTTCACATTTAGTTTAAGAAATTTTGGGTCCAGTTTGGAGTTGTTCGAAGCGATCAAGAAGCGGTTTTGAGCTGTCAAATGTTTTTTCTTTAATTCATAGGCTTTTGTTTACTTAAAAATGCCAAAACTAAAAACTGTATCAGTATGTGTTTAGTTGTTTATACATGTATTGTATGTTATAATTAAATAAATCTTGTATATGCATACAATATACCATGTAGATTTAAAATACCATTATAGGAAGCATGTTACATGCATTAAAAATATGTTATAAATTGTTACAATATATAGTATGCATGTATAGGGTTTCTTTTAATATAAATGTTATATGAAATGCCTATGATGAATGTTGTGGATATTTAGCATGTCTAATTTTTATAAGTTGTTATAAATTTGAATTAGACTTTAAAATCCATAACAAAGAGACACAGCATGCTCACCTAGGTTAAACAACTAGTTTTAACTGTTAAAATAGATTGTTACCTTATAAAATTTAGTTACAAACTCAAATCGGTTCATAAACCTGTCTAAGGCTGGGGGTACTTAAGTTGACGGTTTACGTAACACCTTCTACTTGGAGATTATGACCGAAAGATTGAGCGTTGTTAACTGATTTTGTTAGCTTGCATGAGCGGTGTGAAGTTTAAAACTGGTTTAAAACGCTTAGACATCGTAGGGTTATACCCAAATATAAATGTTATATTTAGATAAAAATAACATAGACTTAGGTTATTTAAAAGTTAGCCATTTTTAACCTAAGTAAATAAATACCTAAATATTTAGAACACTTCGGTGGGAGATTAACAATATATTCGATATATAGTTATTAGCTCTCAAGTCCTCAAGAGTTCACACCATGAGATTCATGCTTGGCTTCGTGTCGATTTTACCGCGACTACTCCATTCGAAAAGTATTTGCATGGGTTAATAACAAGGTGAATGGGGAAAGTAGTTCATAGTAAGTGGGGTGAAGGAAATATGTCAACACTGTCCAACGGTCTCCTCCATTAGTTTGAACCATGTGATTCCTATGGTGCGCCTGCTGTCGTTTTTAGGCGGCACTATCTAGTCGTTAACCACGACGATCTCCACGGAGGGTTGTAACATAGGATTCGGAACAACCCAAGCTTCAGTAATGAATAAGGTTTTATAGTTCCGTCTTGGTTATTGTCTTCCATCTTGGGGGTATATTCATACCGTTCTATAAGATCTGAAAAATGGCGGGTCACATTTACAAGAATTACTAATTGTTAGTAAAAATCTTGACCGAAAACGATAAACAAAAGAACTATAGGAGTAAAGAGTTATTCTGATATAGTATTTGGTCAAGAATTGTCTTGCTTTAGTGAAGGAATTGTTGACTGCCCCACGATAGCAACGGTTCTAAATCACTAAAATATCATTGCAAATAAATAAAGATTTATTGGGTACTTTATTAATTTTGCTAAAATTTGATTTAGATGCATAAAGTTTAATATAATTTGTTTAAATTTTTTCAGCAATGTCAAATTCAATTACACAACTACTAGCTTCCGATAAGTTTAATGGTGAAGGATATTTAAACTGGAAAACTAACATCAATACGATATTAGTTGTGGATGATTTGAGGTTTGTGTTAACGGAGTAATGTCCTCCGGTTCCCAGTACAACAATGAACTGAAATGTTTATGACATCTATGATCGGTGGGTTAAGGCTAATGAAAAAGCTCGGGCCTACATCTTAGCAAGTATATCTGATGTACTTAATAAGAAACATGAGGTAATGCCCACCGCCAGTGAGATAATGGCTACGTTTCAGGAGATGTTTGGACAACCGTCATCATTTGTTCGACATGAAGCCATTAAGTATGTCTACATTACTCGCATGAAAGATAGAACCAATGTTAGAGAACATGTTCTCGATATGATGGTCCATTTTAATGTTGTTGAGGCTCATGGGGCAATGATAGATGAGATAAGTCAAGTAAGTATGATATTGGAATCTCTCCCGGAGAGTTATCTGCCTTTCAAAACCAATGCTGTTATGAACAAAATTACTTATAATCTGACCACGTTGTTGAACGAATTACAGATATATCAGTCTATGATGAAACTTAAGGGAAAAGAAGTAAATGTTATTTCTAAACCTAAGAAGTTTTTTAAGGGGTCATCGTCTGATACAAGACCCACTGATAACAGAAAGTTTGTTCCTTCTTCTTCAAAAGATAAAATTGTACAAATGAAAAAGAAAGGTAAAGGGAATAAGAAAACCACTGCTAAGAAAAACAAAAACAAAATCAAAACTCTCAAACGAAAGTGTTTCTATTGTGGAGTTATGGAGAGGATGGGCACTAGAAGTGTAACTGCCCAAAATATTTGGCTAAAAAGAAAGTGGAAAAGGCAAAACAAGGTAAATCAGATTTACAATTAGTTGAAATATGTCTAGTGGAAAATACTCACCTAACTTGGATATTAGATTCAAGTGTCACTAATCATATTTGCACTTTTCTACAAGAAATTAGTTCTTGGAAAGAATTTTCTAAACAGGAAATGACTTTCAAGGTGGGAACTGGTGAAGTCATTTCAGCTTATGCAGTTGGAGATGTCAAGCTATTTTTTGGTGAGTCTTTCATCTTACTTAGGAATGTATATTATGTATCTAAGATGAAAAGAAACTTAATCTCTATTTCATATATGCTAGAAAATATGTACAGAATATCCTTTGAATCTAATGAAGTGTTTGTTTTTTCAAGAGGTATTCAAATTTGTTCTGCAAGACTCGAAAATAACTTGTACATTTTAAAAACAACTGAAGCAAAGGCCATTCTAAATATAGAGATGTTTAAAACGACTAAGATTCAAAATAAAAAATGGAAAATTTCTCCTAATTTCTATCTTTGGCACTTCAGACTTGGTCATATTAATCTCAACGAGATTGAGAGATTAGTAAAAAACGGTCATCTAAGTTAGTCAGAAGATACTTCTTTACCTCCATGCGAATCATGTCCTGAGGGAAAAATGACAAAAAGATCTTTTTCTAACAAAGATCTTCGTGCCAAAGAGCCTCTCAAACTTATACATTTAGAACTATGTGGTTCGGTGAGTGTAAAAGCACGAAGAGGCTATCAGCATTTCGCTAGTTTTATTGATGATTACTCGAGAATGGCTACATTTACTTAATCAGTCATAAGTCTGAAATTCTTGAAAAGTTCAAAGAATTTAAGACCGAAACAGAAAATTTGTTTAGTAAAAGAATTAAAACACTTCGATCTGATTGAGGTGGTGAGTATATGGATTTAGAAATCCAAAACTATCTAGTAGATCATGAAATTTAATCCCAGCTCACGACACCTGGAACACCACAACAAAACGGTATTGCAGAAATGAGAAATTGAACCTTGTTAGACATGGTTCGATCAATGATGAGTTAGATCATGGAATTTAAACCTAGCTTACGTCATTTTTGTATATATGGTTGTCCAGCACATGTGTTGGTACAAAACCATAAGAAAATGGAAACACATTCAAAGTTATGCATCTTTGTAAAATACCCTAAAGAAACAAAAAGGAGGACTATTCTATGATCCCCACGAAGACAAAGTATTTGTATCAAAAAATGCTACATTCTTGGAAGAAGATCATACAATAAATCATCAACCTCGCAGTAAACTAATATTGCAAGAAATGACCAAAGATGATACAGAAAAATCAACAAAAGTTGTTGATCAAGCTGGTTCATCAACAACTGTTGTTGTCCCGTCACGTCCATCTCAAGAGTTGAGTATACCTCGACATAGTGGGAGGGTTATTCAACAACCCAAACGCTATATGGGTTTAACAGAAACTCAAAACATCATACATGATGATGGATTAAAAGATCCATTAACCTTTAAAAAGCAACGGAAGATATTGACAGGGAACAGTGGATAAAAGCCATGGATGTTGAAATAGAGTCCATGTACTTTAACTTTGTCTGGGAAATTGTAGTCAACCACAGAGGGTTAAATCTATAGGTTGCAAATGGATCTACAAGAGAAAACGAGACCAAACTGGCAAGGTGCAAACCTACAAAGCCAGACTCGTGGCAAAAAGTTTTATCCAAAGAGAAGGGGTTGATTATGAAGAAACCTTTTTTTTCTTATTGCCATGATAAAATCAATTAGAATACTTCTATCCATTGCCACATATTATGACTATGAAATATGGAAAATGGATGCCAAGATAGCTTTTCTGAACGGTTATCTTAATGAAAGTATTTTTATGTCTCACCCAAAAGGGTACATCGAACAAAGACAGGAGCAGAAAGTCTGTAAGCTCAACCGATCCATTTATGGGTTAAAACAAGCTTCAAGATCCTAGACTATAAGGTTTGATACAGCGATTAAATCTTATGGCTTTGAGCAGAATGTTGATAAACCTTGTATATACAAGAAAATAGTCAATAAAACTATAGCATTCTTAATTCTTTATGTCAATGATATCTTGCTCATTGGAAATGAGACAAGCTTCCTTGCTGACGTAACGAGATGGTTAGCAATACAATTCCAAATGAAAGATTTGGGTGATGCTCAATACGTTCTAGGAATACATATCTTTCGAAATCGAAAGAATAGAACTCTGGCACTATCTCAGGCATCTTAAATTGACAAGATGTTGTCAAGATATAATATGTAAAATTCCAAAAGTGGTATGTTAGCTTTTAGACATGGAATTCATTTATCAAAGGAACAGTGTCCTAAGACACCTCAAGATATTAAGGAAATGACAAGAATTCCATACGCATCTACAGTTGGAAGTTTGATGTACACAATGTTATGTACACGCCCTGACATATGCTTTACAGTTGGAATAGTTAGCAGGTTCCAATCTAATATAGGACACAGTCATTGGACTGCTGTAAAAAACATCCTTAAGTGTCTAAGAACGAGGGACTATATGCTTGTGTATGGACCTAAGAATTTGATCCTTGCCGGATACACTGATTCTGATTTCCAGACTAATGTAGATTCAAGGAAATCTACTTCAGGGTCAGTTTTCACTCTCAATGGAGGAACTATAGTTTGGAGAAGCATTAAACAAAGTTGTATCATTGACTCCACAATAGAAACCGAATATGTAGCCACATGTGAAGCTGCTAAAGAAGCAGTATGGCTACGCAAATTCTTGGCTAACTTGGAAATAGTTCTAGATATGCATCTACCTATCACACTGTATTGTGACAACAGTGGTGTTGTTGCCAACTAGAAAGAACCAAGGAGTCACAAACATGGAAAACATATTGAAAGAAAGTACCATCTCATCAAAGAGATGGTGCATGGAAGAGACGTGATCATCACAGAGATAGCCTCTGAAGACAACCTTGCTAATCTATTTACGAAGGCCCTCTCGGCTAAAGTGTTCGAGAGTCACCTGGTTGGACTAGAACTTCGAGCAATGTAATCTAGGGCAAGTGGGAGAATATCTATGGTATTTGTGATGCACTACTTTATTGCATTTTCCCTTTATGTTTCTCAACATTATATTGTATATATTTGTTCGCACTGGAGTTTTAGTCCAAATGGGAGATTGTTAAGAATATCCTAGAACTCGCAGTTCATGTTAAACATTTAATTTGTCAATAAAATATTATTGAGTATTTTATTCAATAAAGTTGTTGATTTTCCATTCTATTATGAAAATCCAATAAACATATTCATGGCTATAATATGAATACTTTAACTTTATGCGGTGACATAAACAGAATCAAGTTAATAGTATATGGCCTAAATGGTCTATAAGTATATGGATGAAATTGGGTATCTCATCCTAGTAACACTATTGGATACGGTCCATTTTGTGTAGGTAATACAAATGATGTGATCAATAAATCATTCATATAGAGACATGTGAGTAGGGGCATCCTATGCAATGAGTTTGCATATAGATTGGACCACGAAAATAGTCACTTTTCTTTATAACAACCGTTTACTGTTAAAACTCACTATTTCATACTTAAGTAACCTAGGATAACTCAATCTTAACCCTGAGCTAGCTATGAACTCCTATTTATTTGGGATTATCCTTTGATCTGCATGGGTGAGAGTAGTCAAATAGCACTACTCAATAAGCCTTCAATTTTGGGGATAAGACCGGATGGATAGCTGGAGACATAGCTCTGTAAGATCGAACTCACTCTTACCCATTTTAGGGTTAGCAGATAGGTTGTTCTCTTAAGTGCTAATTCTAAGCCTTGAACAATCGGGGTACCGCCTTCTCATGGTAGAGAAGGACATGATTCACAAGTAGTATTTTAAATTAAATTATTCGTTGGAGGGTCAGTGGGAACTTAAGGAACAAGATGTATTAACAGGGGTAAAACGGTGATTTTGACCCAGCTGTAATTACGAACAACTTATGAAGAATCGACTTACTGATTATGGTTTATATGGACAGAAATATATCTATAGTGATGAGAGTGCAACTATCGAGCTATAGTGGTGTGTCTTGATAGTTAACAAATAGTATTTGATTCTGTTAAAGAGTTTTAAAGAATTAATTACAGATCGTTGGAGCTCATGATCTATAGGTCCATTAGGTTCCTCTACTAGCTCATTAAATTGGAAAAACAAATTGAGTATTGATGTATGAAATTAGGCTTACGAATTTGAAATGTTCAAATTCATTTTTTTAGGGTTTTTGATTGATTGTATATGATACAATTATAAACGTTTGATTTAATTGAAATGAAACGAAATTGGAAAATCAATTAATATTTAAATTATGATTTAAATAATTGATTTATTGGTGATATTGTATTAATTTAATATTTTGATATTTAATTAAAAATTTTATTTAAAATTGGTTTTATATATATTAATTATTTTGAATTAATTAAAATAAAATCATTTTTTGAAATCATTTTAGGTTAATGAGTTTTTCCAATTTTAGGAAAAACCCACTAACATGTTTGATGGAATATCATCAAATTCCAATTGATTTTGGTGATGATCTTCAAGCTAGAGCTGCCCATCATGCAATCCTATACATTTGCATGATTTTTACCTATATATTGAAGCTCCATGCACGAAGATCAAAGAGGATGCTGAAACATAATTTCTGAATTGATAACATGAAAACCCTACTCTCGTTCTTCATCAATTCAACTTGTTCAAGTGTTTCCACCACACATTCCAGCTTAAGCATAATGGAGAAGATCTTGATGGTAGTCCTCTCGGTGATTCAAACTCTATCTTGGTGTTTTTCAACTAAATTCGTAGAGGAATCTTCAAAGGTAATATGTGTTTCAAACCCTCTTTTTTTAATATCATATGATCAACATGCTTAAAACTCAAATTAAATGAAGTTTAAGTGCTTATTGATTCTGTAGTCTTCCGTTGCATGATAATTACTTCATATACATACCTTCTTATGATTTGTGCTACGACAAAAAATAAAACCAACTAGCAAAAAATAAAGAACAAGAAGAAATCTAATACAGACGTTTACATGGTACACTATGTCTACGAGTAGAAGGAGAGAGTGGATTTATTATTTAAAAGAAATTTCAAATAACGTACCTTCAAAGCATTCCAACTATTCGTTATTTAATTGTGTAACTATTAATATATATGACTCAATTACAAAGGTTTAATATACTCCAACTCATCCATTGTCTTTTACATAATAATGAAGATGGTGGTGTTATTTGGTTTGAAGCTCAAAAGAGACGATTTGGTTCCATATATCAAAGAGAAATCTTCTTTTCTCCTTCGATTTTGATCCCATTCTGTCTCAAAAAGTTGGTGGCAACCACAGCTAATGGATATATGATGATGGTAGTGATAGTGGTGTGGTGGATGCTGATTATAGGTCAAGAAGGGAGAGTAAGATTATATTGTGGGTGAAAATAAATCAAGGTATGTACTAAAATAATTCACATTGAAAGTACTCATTTATGAGAAATTCAGTGAAAGAAGTGTCATGCTAAAATTTTGATTAAAAACAGAGTGAAAATAAAACGGAAGAGATCATAATGATCAACTTTTAAAAGTAAAAAAAATATATTATTGACCTTAAAACTTGACGAGATGTAATAAGTTAAACCCTAATCTTTCAATTTCATCCATTTAAACCTCAGATTTGGTAAATTGTATTAATTTTAATCTCAAACTTTCAATTTTAACCTCAAACTCGGCAGACTATATCAATTTTAATCAAAGGTGTGAATTGATACAATTATTTAAGATCGAAGTTTAAATTCATGAAATTGAAAATTTAAGGTTAAAATTGATATAATTTGTCAAGATTGAAGTTTAAATTGATGAAATTAAAAGTTCATGGTTAAAATTGATACAATTTATCATAAATGTCAAGTTTAGGGTCAACAATGAAATTCTTCTATAAAAAAAATATAAGTACCAAATTGGATGAGAAAATAAACAGTAAAATGACTAAATGAAATCAATCTCGAAAGTATAGAGATGACCAAAAATAGCATTTAAACATTCTTATTTAGTACATAATCCCTATTTCTTAATTAAAAACAAATCGTAGTTTCACTTCAAATTTAATTTCCTTTTTATTTTATAAGGTAAAAAATGTTACTAGCAAAATCAATGTAAACCTCAAATTTAGAAAATTATATCAATTTTGATCAATGGTATAAATTGGTATAATTATACAGATTTGAGGTTTAAATTCATGAACTTGAAAGTTTAGGGTTAAAATCGATACAATTTGAGGTTTTAAATTTATGAAATTAAAATTTTAGAATTTAAACGAATACAATCTCTCAAGTTTAGAATAAAAAATGATTTTTTTCCCTTAAAAGTATAAGTACCAAAATAAAGAGAAAAAGGAACGATAAAGGGGTCAAGATGAAACAAATCCCCAAAATATAGAGACCAAAAGTAGTATTTAAACATTCTTATTTAAAACCTACATACCTTATTTCTTATTTTATTTTTTTAAAAAAAAAACTTGTAGTTTCACTTCAAATTTATTTGTGCTTTTCTTTTAGAAGGTAAAAATGTCACTCACATAATCAATGTAAAATTGAAATATGACCAAATTATTGAGTTTTTGGCAAAATATTTAGAAGTGCAACTGTCCCATATCAGAAAAGTTCAAAAAGGTCATGGGCTCCAAGCACTATAAAATGAGTCTATACTTTTGGTTTCAAGTTGTCCTAGTTAGAAACATTTTAATTCGCTTGGATATTCTAAAAATTCCCTTTATCTAATTTCTAGTTTGAGAGTGAAAAAAAGTCAGGTGTGGATAGTATAAAAGCTTTGAGAGAGTGTTATTGTAATTGAGATTGTGAGAGAGAATTATTCTATGTGATTGTAATAATTTTTCACATAATGAAATTTTTTGGTCCGTGGTTTTTTCTCCAATTTAGAGTTTTTCTACGTTAATTCTTGTGTTTCCAATTTTGTTACTTTTTTTTAAAAAAAATTTCTTGCTTATTTATATAGTAGTAGTGCGACGGTTTTTCCCAACACAAACAATCTTGAAATGCATAGGTATAATGTGAGAATAATATTATTCCTCCTTTCTCAATAGGGCAAGCCATCAAATGCTTAGCATGCATGTTTTCATTCCCTTTCAAAATTTAGCTAATTTCATTTTGAACTCAAACATAAAGTAGATTCTCACCTAAAACTCACCCACAAACCATTGGTGTCTAGAAAGAAATGGAGAAGAAAGAGAGACATAGGATTAATTAAATATTCTAATTTAGCTCATATAATACTAAAAATAGAAAAGCTAGCAATTATTTTTTGAATCATGGATGACTTGTTTTTTAAAAATGGCTTGATGATTAGTCTCTCCAAAACATCTCATATGCGTGGACTACTAATTTAGTACATGACAACCTTGTTTGTTTATTAAATTAGAAAAAATATCTCGATGTTTCTAAACTTTTAAAAGTTTTATTTTTATTTTTGAATTATAAATTTTTTTTTAATAAATTGTCTTTGTAGAATATTTTCGATAAAATAAAATCGATATGAGATGGTTGATGTATGAAAATTGAAATTCATACATGATATTATTTACGACGTCATTCAGATAAGTTGACATGATAACTAATGTATAAACATTGATTATATAAATGATTTTAACGATGATAAAATAACTAGTAACGATTATATTTTAAAAAACTTTTCAACATCTAAAGATGAAACCTATTCCAAATTCATTCTAAAGTTTAGAGATATACATTGACTAGTTACCTATCCATAAATTACTAATGATATACTTCCCTTCATTGTATATAATAAATCTTTCTTCTTTATTATTAAATATCGTAATTTATTAAGTTACTTTTTTTCCCTTAGACGTTATAAACCCAAATTTACTCCTCATTTTTCTTCCTCTTTCACAAATTTGAGAATAGAATTCTTATTTTTGACGACAATAATAATAATGTCGGGTTATAAAATTTACACAATTGTGATAGAAAAAGAAGTATTCAAATTGATCATATTGAATATGATGAAAGGTTGTACGTTCAAATCCCTTATACCTATTCTTTGAATATATATTAAAAAAAAATGCTGTAAATATTCATAATTTTGAGAGAAAAGAAATCAGTATTGAAAATAGTTACCATTGTTAGACTATTGGGTGTATGATCGTGCACATGAAAATGACAGTATAGAGAAAGTAGATTTAACTAATACACAATTTACCAAAAAAAGAAAAAGAAAAACAAATAGAGGAAAAGAAAAACGACGTAGCTCAGAGAAATGGGTTGAACATTTAACCATTATAAGAATATAACAAGAGTAAAATGTTACACGTGGAATCGAATAAGGAGATTAAAACATAACAAATTACATGAGAGTGGTTAGGGTAGGGAGAGAGAAAGGAAAGGAGTGAGTAATTTGCACATGGAAAAAAGGAAAACAATGGGTGAAGAAATTAAAAGAAAATGGGACCTTTTTTTCATGTCCTTTGCCCAAAGGAGGAAGGAAATGGAATATAAGGAGACAACCTATACCATTCCACCCTTGCATTTATTGCTCAAAAGGTTAGGTTCATTGCTACATCATTTTCTTTTTTCACACTAAATGCTTTCTTTCCTATTCATTTTTACTGTTTTTCCATCTTTGGATAACGTCATTTTCTTTGGTTAATTCTAGAACTTTGTGAGATGACATGTAAATATTTCAAAACCTACCCCTTTATTATAATCTTGGAAGACTATTCCCTTTTTTTTATTTGGAAATTTTTCATCTTCTATCCATTTTTATCACTATTTTACTGATTCATCACACTTACTTAGATATGTTACGATTGCAAATATATATATCTAAATCCTATGTTATCTGACAACATGATATTTGCATTTAAATAGAGATGAATGTTTGTGGAACTACTATCCACTATAAATTTAATTATATTTAATTATCAAACGCAAGTATAGTTCAACTAGCATATGCTAGTGATCAAGAGGGATATGAGGTTTGAATCCTCCACCCGTACTGTATTAAAAAATTAAGTTGTATTCCTCTTTTTAGTTATTTTTGTATATTTTAACTAATGAGTTAGTAATGTAAGTAAGTATAGCTTAATAGGCTATTCTTTGTAATTCTTCCTCAACTTGTATTAGATGGGTAACTCTAATTTATGTTTAAAGTCTTTACCTTTTTTTTCAAATTATACCCTAACTTTTTGTAAAGGCAAACGATAAAATTGATATCCATGTCATTTAGTTGAGTTGTTTCTAGAGATTTCTTATCAAATGTGGTCATTATTTCTAATTTAGGTAATACTATTTGTATTTTTGTTGGATAGTCCTTTTTTACTACTTAATTCTTAAGTGTTCTATTACTTAAATTTGTTAATAATTGGTCGATAATTTAATCTCCCACTTATATAGTTATTGAACTTAAAAAAAAAAGATTGATATGAAATTAAAAGTTACTTGTTGAGCACCATAAATTATTTTTCTTTAGTAACTTTTTTTTTTTTTTTTATTTTTTTTTGTTATTTAATAATAAAATAAAATGACCATCATTGCCAAAGAAGATTAAGTTTTGTGATCGTTTAATTTGAGAGTTATATTTCATAAAGATCTAAACTTTTTGTTCTAAAAAAAAAATCTCTTAACTTTTAAAAAATGTTTAATAAATCTCAACTTTCAATGTTCTCTAATATGCTATAAACTTTAAAAAGAGGATCAAATCCAATAGATTTATGAATGTTTAATTCTATGTTACATAAATCTTTGAACTCTCTTTTCTTAAAGGTCTCATACACAAGATTTCTATTAAACAAACGTGAATGTTTGGATCACATTTGATATTTATTTAGATCCCGTTTAGTAATCGTTTTATTTTATTATTTTTTTTTTTTTTTTGGAAAAATTAAGCTTATTTCATTCATATTTCTTACAATGATTTGCATATTTCTAAAGTATAATAGTTGAATTCTTATCCAAATTCCAAAAACAAAAGCTACTTTTTTTTAGTGTTGATTGAGAATGGATTTTCACCATTAGGAGATCCTAAGGCAATGTTCATAGAGAAGGAGTTCTCAAATTTAAGGGAGCATAAATTCTTCAAGTGAAGGAGTGTTCACAAGAAGGAGGGAGGATAACTTCATAGTGAGAGGGAGTCTCACACACTTGGGAGGAGTCTAAGTGTTTCTTCACTAATATTCACATACTTAGGGAGAGCCTAAGTTCTATTGAGAACGAGCCTTACATCTAGGGGGAGATTAGGTGATCAAATAAGTTAGGTTCTACGTGTGTCTCTATAATCATCATTATTTTACAGATAAGTATAACATTGTAGATATTTGACTTTTTCATATTAGTGAATTATCTTTCACGAGCACATTGTCCCCTAAACATAAGTAATATATCACGAACTAGGTTACTAAACTCTAAGTGTTCTTCTCTTATTTTGTTGTTTGTTATTTACTTATTGTCTCTGTGATTGTTAGGGCATCCTATTTAACATAAATATTCTGTGTGATGGATCATCTTAACATTTCACCATATACCATTCAAAATTTGTGAGTTTTCTCCATTTTTTCTATGTGGCAATCTCAACATGCCTCTTAAGATGGTTCTTTTTTAGGTTTACCATTCTAAATTTGGCTCGCAATTTTTTGAAATTGAATATCTGTTTATGTGTCACTAGCTTTGATGCCAAAACAAAAAAATATATAAGATCGTATTTAAGATTGTAAAATCGTTTCATCTGTTCAACGTGAGATGTTCAATTTCAAGATATGATGAGAATAAAATAAATTGAGACAAACAGAGTTTGAAAAGAAAAGGAGGGAAGGGGGGCAATGAGAGACGTCACGTGGAATGGGTCCCAAAATTAGAGCGACGGTGCATTAGGGCTCACAAAGTTATAATTTGGACGCCCCGTTGTGATCTTCTAATTTAAAAGATCCCATGGTAAAGCCAACGTCAGCTCTTTCTTTTGTGGGTCCACGTCGGTGCCCCAACGTACGGAGAAACCACCACGTGGAACCTTTTCGACGCTGGACCCCACTTCCTTTTTAATATTAATATTATTTTCTCTATTTCACATCAGCTCTCCGTCCTTTGTTATCACTCGTACCTGGAAGAACCACATGCCGTAATCTAGATGGTTGATGAAGGGGTTGGTACTCTGTGGGACAGCACACCAGAAACCAACCAACAGTCACCGTCGAATAAAAACATATGGTGGGGTCATCACTATATGTTTTATGTTATTTCATTGTACTCTACTGTGTCTTCTTCTGTATCTTTTTTCTTTAATTTGTTTATGGATTGTTTGGTTTGAAGGAATAGGAGGTGAGAATCAACATGAATATATGAAATTCTTATTTGTTTGGACAATTTCAGATATTTATTTGGGAACAGACATTTTTTATGCCTCTTTTTTTTCCCATAGTAATTTGTGGGTTTCAATAAACCTCCACTTTTGCATTTTTTATTCTTTTTTATTCATTATTTTTCTCTTTTTTTTATATATTTATTATTTTAAGTTTTTAATCATTTTTCTGTTTTATGTGATATTTCTACATGGTTTTTTTTCTATTTTTCTATTTATTTTTTCCTTCTTCATTCTATTTTATGATTTATCCTTTCCTATTTTTTTTTTCTTTTTCTTTTATTATTTTATTTCCTTTTATTCTTATCATTTTATTCTCATGCTTTTCCTGCTATGAATAAATATTAAATTAAATTATTTTGTTTAAAATTATTATGGTATAAATTAATTATTGAAAGATAAATTTAGTTTAATTTAATATTTTATAATTTCTCGGTATTCTAATAACTTAATTATAAATACTCATTTTATAAATATTTGTAATGAATAATTTAATTATTATTGTTATTTGATTGTCAAATAATTATTTTTCTCAAAATTTCGAATTGAGTTTGTTGTTTATCAACTAATTTATAAAATTCTATAGAGTTGTCACAACTAATTTTATAAATTAAATACAAAGATAATTTTTTATCATAAAATTTAGATAACATTTTCATGCACAACCAATGACAGTTATTCTTAATTCTCATCAATCTTATTCTCAGGTTTATAATTCTTAGTCATCTTTAATCCTTAAGTATCTAGAAAATCTTAAACTAAACAGTCCCTAGGTTTTTTTCTCTTTTTTTACTTGAATTTTTTTTTTTTTTTTTACTTTTGTTTTATTTTATAAACAAAATTATTTATCTTTTGTCTTTTTACATTTTTTTTAAAAATAATACAAAATATGTTATAAAATTATTTATCATGAGTTTGAGAAAATAAGGAGTTTTTTTTTCCAAATTCAGTAATGGTTGGTGGGAAATCTTTGATTCGCTTTTGAAATGGTAATTGATGTGTTGTTATCTTATCCACCAAAGTTATATAATAAATTAGTGAAAATAAGAGAGCTATTGTCATGTGATAATTGAATCTGGTAAATTTTTTTTAGGAATAGAGTAACTTTTATATTAAGTAGCAAAATAAGTCAACTCCGCTACAAATTGATTGACATCATTCTAGAACTAAATAGCAACCCATCTAGAAAATTAGAGAACCAATCAAAGGAAATTTGTTAGAATACCGTTTTTTAAGTTTTTATCGGTTCATCTTGGTCGGGATCGACTACCGAGATTTAGTTAAAAAAATTAATATTTTCCTCTTAGTAATTGTTTTGGGCTTTCTCGATGAAATCTTGTGTAGTATTTAAACCAATATTCTACTAACCTTTTCAAATATTATTTAATCTTTCCAAATCTCATACCAAATTTTATATCTTTTCAATTTTCTCTTTATCTTTATCAAATTTTATGTAAATTTCAAATCTTTCACATAATTTTGTTTCCACAATTATCTTAATTATTTTTAAATTTTGGGAAAGAATAAATTTTGTGAAAACTTAAGTATCATTTTGTAAATATATAGAATTTCAATGTTAATCTACACAAGATTTCATTGAGAAAGTCCAAATATATAAAATCTTGAGGTTAATCATGTTTGGGATTTCACCCAAATAAATAGAATCTCGGTGTTATTTTATGCCCCGGATGAACATTGAGATCCACCTAATTTTTTCAAATATTATGCAATCTTTCAAATCTTATATGAACTCTTACCTCTTATCAACTTTTTTTTTTCATATAATATTTTACAAATCTTATATTATCTTGCAATTTTTAGGCCCGATTTATGATTAGGTCATTGAAAACGAAAGATGCACCTTGTTGGTATATATAGTAATTTTCAATTCTCTCAAATTTTTCTTAATCATAGTCATGATTCGTCTTATTCAAATGCGATCTCAATTCATTCATGTATCCTTTTGAATTCAAACGTTACATATATATTTTAAGAAATTATATCCTAAACAAAAAAAAATGAAGAAAGAAGAGAGGGATGAGATATGAAATACATTACTCGAAGGTGATCAAAAAGCCTTTTTTTTTTTTTTTCATTTTATTGTCTCATTCACTACAATGATACATCGATAATACACAATAATAAACAGCAACGACTCCCGATGATAAGAGACAACAAATACAAACCCCTTTCTTTTTCAATACTCGAAATAAAACCAATACAAGCATTGATTAGGGAAGAAGGCCCCATGTGAGGTGGGAAAAAAAGTAGAAGGTTTTAATTAGGGTTTTGGTGAAGAAGGGCATTAATATAATAATAATAATTGTTGGAAGATTTTAAAATAAAAAGTATATAGAAATTGTTTTTATATTTTTGGGAGGTGAAAATGAAATGAAAGGCTATTGGTTGGTTGTTGTATGCTTGAAAAATCTGGCGGGTAGGCCGTGGACAGGCATTGGGAATGGCCCATATTCAACCCCACTTTCTGATCCCACAACTTCCCACCTGCAAATGTGTTACACACATTTCCCATATTATTATTAACCATAATAATAATTTTTAAAAATAAATACTTTCCTATCTCTAAAATTTGAAAAATATTTTTAATCGATCTATGAGTCAAATTTGATTGTTGGTTGACTAACCGAAAAGTGATATGACATATTGAGTTGACAAATTTTAAGTGTAGATGACAATTTTACTTTTGAGTTCAACTATTACAAAAATAAAAAATCTAACCATCAACCTTTAAATAATAACTAATGTAGTTATTATTAAGCTTTGTTTAGATTAACCCTATAATAGTAATATTACTATTTACAACCTAATATCATTTAAGAGAGAGAGAGCAATATACGGTTGGATCTGTTTCATGCAATCTCTTCCATTATAAAGAAAAAAAAAATCTTTTTTCAAAAACGAAAAGTTTGTCACATGACAACTTGTGATTGAACACTTCAATGGGTTGTACAAAGATAAAAATAGTCTAAGATACATTAAAATATTTAATGTATACCATTGAAGAAGAGGTGAAAGATTTGTAATTATTTTATGTAATGAAATTGATTTTTATGACAAATGGAGTTTGGATTTACCTAAATTTGGTAATGAGGTGATGAAGCAAAATGAGGATCTCCAGCTTGGCAAGTTCATTGCCAGGGCAAGAATGTACTCCATTGCCAAATGGCATGAATGTATTGGGCTTTGGAGCCAACTACATAACCCACAATAAAGTTCTCTTAGAATAGAACCCCATTTAAAAAAAAAAAAAAAAAAAAAAACTATATAGTAAATTAAAATTAGGTTATATTTTGAATAAATAAAATAAAATAAGAGAATATAAATATTCAAAAGCTTACCTCAAATCTAGAGGGATCAAAGATATGAGGATCAGGGAAGTACTCAGGATTGTGATGAATATTTCTAAATAAAGGCATGACCTTCCAACCCTTTGGGATAAGGTACCCTAAACATATATTAAAAGATATATATATGTGTTATATGATTAATTAATTATTTATTCACCAATGTTGATATTTTCATTAATTAAAAACAAAAAATGGTGTAAATGACCCCCCCCCCCCCAAAAAAAAAAAAAAAAAAAAAGACCAATGAATATACCTTTATATTCCATATCAACAACTGCCTCCCTAAAAGTGAAGGATATGATACTAGCCATCCTCAAGCTCTCTAATACAACCTGAAAATAACCATATGCATATCATCATTATATTTAATTTATAAACTGTTTTTGATAATATATATATATATATATTTTATAGAGAGAAGGATGTGTAATAATCCACAAGGAGTGAAATATTTAAGGATTAAATTGTTACCAATTAAAAAAAAATAGAAAGACATACTTTTAGTTTCTACCTTTTAAAGTTGTTATACTCTCGAAACAAAATTTTGTTATAGTAATCCCTACATTTTAATTTGCCAACTTTTATTCAACTCTAGGATTTTAAAAGTTTACAAATTCTTGAAAAATGAAAAAAGAGAGGAGATTTGTTTAAATACCGCCTTTAATAAATGTCATTAAATGACAAAACTATTGGAAATATTTTCAAATATAGTAAAACATCACTATCTATCAGTGAGGACATCTATCACTGACAGACAGTGATATTTTGTTATATTCGTAAATAAGTTGACATTTTTCTGTATTTGAAAATAACTATTTTTTGTATTACTGTTTGCTTTTTTAACACCATTTTAAAAAGTCAAGTCAAAATTTAGAAACTATAAAAAAAAAATTTCAAAAACATGTTTTGTTTTTTTTTTCAATTTGGTATAGAATTCATGTGTTTATAAAAGTGAAAAGTGTTATCGACAAATCAAGAATAATTTTTATAAACAAAAAAAAAAAAAAAAAAATTATGGGAGGACACAAAAAGAAACATACATACCCTATGAGTAAAGGGCATATCCTTAATCTGAGCCCAAGACAGAGGCATCTTCCCATCTCCATTTCTTCTATAAATTTCCATCTGCTCTGCCTGAAAATTGTACCAAAAAAAAAACATCATTAAAACGACTACATGTGTTACCGTCTATTGTACTATAGTCCATCTGCTTAAACTTTTGAATTGACTAATAATTTAATTTATGTAAAAAAAAACGCTTTTGATATCTAAACTTTCATAGAATTATTAATTTAGTTCTCGAACTTTAACTAGTTAACGATGTTAATAATATACTTTCAAATTTTTATCAACTTAACCCCTATCATGAAAAATTACATAAAATTAACTGTCAGTTTTTATAGCATACCAATTTAGCCACTATAATTTACAAATAAAATTGTTATCCGATTAATTTACCTTAACAGCCTCAAAGAGCTTCAAGTTGTCATGAAGAAACTTAAGAATCCAAGTGAGGGCAGTGGCGGTGGTGTCTTGGGCGGCGAAGAGAACTCCGATGATGTTGTCGGCGATTTGATCCTCACTTAAAGTTTCTCCATTTTCATCTCTGAAGTTCAAAAGATGACCCACTAAATCTCTCTCTGTTACTCTTTTTTCTCTTCTCTCCATAATTATCTCTCCCAAAATCTCTCTCAGCTTCTTCCTTGCCTTTAAATTAATAATAATAATATAAAAAAAAGAATTAATGAAACTTTGTGTCAACAAAAAGGAAAAAAAAACAATATAGGAAACTCAGAAGACTGAATTTCTTACTGATAATGCTTTTGAATATGCTGTTCCTGGTAGTCTTGTTGGAAAACAATTGTAGCCTTTGTCTAATATGCTATACTTTTCTTTTAGCTTCTCTTTGTACTCATTTTCTAGCTTTTCAAATACTGCTACAATTCCCACCTCAAAAGAATACTGTTCACACACACATACATACACAAAATCAGTTCAAATTTTTCATTACTCAAGTATGGGGATTTCAGTGCATTATGGGGATTTCGGTGCATTTTGGGTTACATTCATCTCTTTTCCCATCTATTCAAGTTATCTACTTTTTTTGAAAAAACAAAATATTTTTTTAGTTTTTTCTACTGTGTGATTGAGATTGGAGATAGATGTAGCTTGAAATATACTTTATATATACTATTTTTAAGATTCTCTTTAACAAGATAAATATGAATGATTGTCTATAAATTTTTAAAGAAATGTCAATTTGCTTGTTTTTATGCTTTATGTTTTTTTTTAAATTTAGGTTTGTTTTCTTACTATTTCTTTAGTATGGTTTTTACATTTTTTTTTAAATATTTAAATTTCTAGACAAATTCTAAATAATAATAATAAAAAAGTAGTTTTCATATTTGTTAATAATTTAATATTTTTTAAAATTTTGCTAATAGTTGTCAAATAGAGTTTTGATTTTTAGTTCCATAATGTGATGTTGAGAGAGAAACTTTAAATTTCTAACTCAATTCAAATTGATATAAAAAAAACATTACTTTTTTTAGATAAGAACACATTTTTAACTACTTACTAACAAAATCATTCCAAGAAATTCTCTGTTTCTGTTTCTATAGAATCTTTTGTGTAATGGGACGGACCTTTTTCATTTCAAGGAAGGTGTTGATGACGTGGCCGGCGGCGGCCCAGGAATCAGTGGCGGAAATGGCGGCGGCTTCAATATGAGGAACAAGAATTCTGAGACGTTCAAGAGACAGAGAATTTTGAACAAGTTTCCTGAGGTTAGAATGGTAATTTCCTTGGTGGAAGAAAAGCGCCGCCGGTCCGATCATCGTCTCTTTGCTTTTCGGGTAAGTAGGCCGGAATAAATGGGCGTTTGTCACAAGAACAAACCGAGCTGCGGCGGCGCTTGCCAACATAACACAAGGACATCCCAAAATGTTGGTCTTAAAAATTTCTCCATATCTGCCAAGAAAAACAAAAACACACTTAGAATTTTCACTTTTTAAAAAAAAAAAATTGAAGAAATTTTTTTTTTTTTTTTTGGTTTTTTTTTTTTTTTTTTTTTTTTTGTTTAAGGAATAACCTTCTCTGTTTTTGTGAGAAAAATATGTTGGGGTCTTGAGAATAAAGTTGCAAAGTTTCTCCAATCCAAGGCAATCCCATGGAACCAGGAGGAAGTTTAAGAACTTTTTGGGATTTAGGCTTTTGATTTCTTTTAAGAAATGAAATGGAAAAAAAGAAAGCAAAAAGAAAAAGGAATATTATGATTATTATTATTATGTAAAGAGTAACAGAGAGAGCTTCCATTAGAAAATGCAGCAATCTCTCTGTTTCTCTCTTTAGAATTTGTGGTTTTGAGGGAGAAATCAAGCAGGGGAAAATAAAAAGAAAGGATAATTTTGAGTGTAAATGATGTTTTTTTTTTTCCTCTCTCTCTTTTTTGTGGAAAATTTGGGAGTTTTCTTTGTGTTTGTGAAGCAGAGAGTGAGGGGAATGAGTTAAGGGATTGAGGGTTTAAATAGAAGAATAGAAGTGGGGGGAAGGGGAAGGATATGGGAAGAGACAAATTTTGAATTTTTTTTTTGGTTTTTTTAAATGACAAAATCTGCCAAATATTTTGTGTTGGATTTTGCATTAATATAATACATACATACACATAGTCAACCTCTCGGCGTAGTCATAGACCGAACTCAACTTTATCTCTCGAGAAGGTTGTAAGATTTTAATATTTTAAATAAGTGGTCAGCATGGATCCATTATTCGTCGGGAGATCCTCTCCCGACGCATTTTTCACACTTTTTCAGTGAATTGTAATGTCGGGAGAAGTACAATTTCTTATAGTGGAGCTACAATCAAAATAGTCTCAAATTTTCTTATATTTTTAATTTTTTATTACTAGACTCATTAGATCGTTAACCATACACACTGTGACAAAATGAGTTTGTCACATTAAGAAAGGAGAGGGAAAAAAAGTCGTAAAATCCTTTAAAAATAGCATATTTAGCATGAAAAATATAGAAATTCATATTTCCTAAAAGTTATGATAGTTTTTCAATATCGTCCATATGTGATCTTATTACAATAACTACTTTCTTTGAAATATGAACATACTCCGAAATCATTATTTTTTTTTTAAAAAAAAAGATTTGGAAACTTTTTTTATTCAACTAGTGAGAGTAAAGGATGCAAAGGTATATGATGCAATTAATTAACTTTGGAAGGGAAGGATTTGAATCTAAATGTGTAAAGCAAACTAATCTATCTTATATTATTTCATCTTTATTAATTGAAAGATCATTAATGATTTGAGGTTAGAAAGGGACCTCTTATTAATAATAATAATAATAATAATAATAATAACTGAGTGATTAAGATGGAATTAAATTTGATCACATTTGGCTTTGAGGAAGGCAAATAGTTCCCCATATATAATGATAAGTATAGATTAACATCTAAGATAACAATCTAAGAAAATGATATATGTTGGAATTTTGACAAAGTTGAGAAAGAGAAATTTTTTTTTTTCGAGAAAATTCGTGGTTGGATAGTAATATGAGATCCCTTCTATACTACAACGTGGGACCGACTTAATAAAATAATAAATTCAATACACTAAAATACATTTCAATAAATAAATAGAGTAGTAAATATAAAAGCCTTATTATATATATATATATAAAATATAAAATATAAGACAGTAGTGATGAATGTAGATTGTGGAAAAAGAACATGAATGGCCGTCCAAACATTCAGAATCCAATTCCCAAATTCAATGGGTGTCCACAGCACTTTTCCCAAGGGCTTTGTGTTCTTCCTCCCACATCAACCCAAAATCCGTCATTGTAACTCTTTTCTTCATGTCTTAATACACTTGAAACGCTATCTTGAGTGGTTGCCAAATATTATAATTTCTTCCAAAATGACTTATTTTAAATTTAAATACTTGAAAATACAATCCAAACACACCCTTGATCTCTTGACTATCCTCACTTGTGAGATTGAAAATTTGCACAAGACCTAGCAAGTGATTATCAATATTAACTGGAATCTAAATATTAACAATAAGGGAAATTCAAGCACATAGGATCTCTGCATTTGATATCATGCATTGAATCTCTACTAAATTCAAATAACTAAGCTGATAAAATTTTGTAAATTTTGAGTTTTAAACATCGGATAAACAAATGAAATCTATACCTACCTTAATATGAATTGTGTTACGACAAAAAACAAAACCGACTAACAAAGAATAAAGAACAAGAAAAATCTAATACAAAGGATTACATGGTACACTATGTCTACAAGCAGAAGGAAAAAGTAGATTTATTATTAAAAAGAAATATCAAATAATATAGATACAGAAATTTCAAATAATGTATATTCAAAGCGTTCCAACCACTCGTTATTTAATGATGTAACTATTAATACATATGACTAATTACAAGGTTTAATATACTCCAACTCATCCATTTTGTCTTCTTATAAAATGGAGATGGTGGTGTTATTTGGTTTGAAGCTCAAAAGAGAAGATTTGGTTCCATATATCAAAGAGAAATCTTCTTTTCTCCTTTGATTTTGATCCCATTCTGTCCAAAAAGTTGGTGGCAACCACAGCTAATGGATGTATGATGATGGTAGTGGTAGTGGTTTGGTGGATGCTGATTATAGGTCAAGAAGGGAGAGTAAGATTATATCGTGGGTGAAAATAATCAAGGTATGTACTAAAATAATTCATATCGAAAGTACTCATTTATGAGAAATTCAGAGAAAGAAGTGTCATGCTAAAATTTTGATTAAAAACAGAGTGAAAATAAAACGGAAAGAAGATACATAATATAAACTTTTAAAAGTAAAAAAAATATATATTATTGACCTTAAAACTTGACGAGATGTAATAAGTTAAACCCTAATCTTTCAATTTCATCCATTTAAACCTCAGATTTGGTAAATTGTATTAATTTTAATCTCAAACTTTCAATTTTAACCTCAAACTTGGCAGACTATATCAATTTTAATCAAAGGTGTGAATTGATACAATTATTTAAGATCGAAGTTTAAATTCATGAAATTGAAAATTTAAGGTTATAAAATTGATATAATTTGTCAAGATTGAAGTTTAAATTGATGAAATTAAAAGTTCATGGTTAAAATTGATACAATTTATCATAAGTGTCAAGTTTAGGGTCAACAATGAAATTCTTCTATAAAAAAAATATAAGTACCAAATTGGATGAGAAAATAAACAGTAAAAATGACTAAATGAAATCAATCTCGAAAGTATAGAGATGACCAAAAATACATTTAAACATTCTTATTTAGTACATAATCCCTATTTCTTAATTAAAAATAAATCGAGTTTCACTTCAAATTTAATTTCTTTTTATTTTATAAGTAAAAAATGTTACTAGCATAATCAATGAAACCTCAAATTTAGAAAATTATATCAATTTTGATCAATGGTATATAATTGGTATAATTATACAGATTGGAGGTTTAAATTCATGAAATTGAAGAGTTTAGTGTTAAAATCAATACAACTGACTAAATTTGAAGTTTTAATTGATGAATTAAAAATTAGAATTTAAACGAATACAATCTATCAAGTTTAGAATAAAAAATGAATTTTTTTCCCTTAAAAGTACAAGTACCAAAATAAAGAGAAAAAGGAACGATAAAGGGGTCAAGATGAAACAAATTCCCCAAATATAGAGACCAAAAAAATAAGTATTTAAACATTCTATTTTAAAACCTACATACCTTATTTCTTAATTTTTTTTTTTTTTTTTAAAAAAAACTTGTAGTTTCACTTCAAATTTATTTTTCCTTTCTTTTAGAGGGTAAAAATGCCACTGACATAATCAATGTAAAATTGAAAAAGGACCAAATTGTTGAATTTGGTTTAAAATATATTTTAGAAGTGCAACCGTCCATATCAAAAAAGTTCAAAAAAGGCATGGGCTCTAAGCACTATAAAATGAGTCTATACCTTTGGTTTCAAGTTGTCCTAATTAGAAACACTTTAATTAGCTTGAATGTACTAACTCTTCTACATTCCCATTATCTAATTTCTAGTTTGAAAGTGGAAAAAGGTCAGATGTGAGTAGTATAAATATTTTTTGGTTATAATGTGAGAATAATATTATTCCTCCTTTCTCAATAGGGCAAGCCATCAAATGCTTAGCATGCATGTTTTCATTCCCTTTCAAAATTTAGCTAATTTCATTTTGAACTCAAACATAAAGTAGATTCTCACCTAAAACTCACCCACAAACCATTGTGTGTCTAGAAAGAAATGGAGAAGAAAGAGAGACATAGGATTAATTAAATATTCTAATTTAGCTCATATAATACTAAAAATAGAAAAGCTAGCAATTATTTTTGAATCAGAGGATGACTTGTTTTTTAAAAATGCTTGATGATTAGTCTCTCCAAAACATCTCATATGCGTGGACTACTAATTTAGTACATGACAACCTTGTTTGTTTATTAAATTAGAAAAAATATCTCGATGTTTCTAAACTTTTAAAAGTTTTATTTTATTTTTTGAATTATAAATTTTTTTTAATAATTGTCTTTGTTAGAATATTTTCGATAAAAATAAAATCGATATGAGATGGTTGAGTATGAAAATTGAAATTCATACATGATATTATTTACGACGGCATTCAGATAAGTTGACATGATAACTAATGTATAAACTATTGATTATATAATGTATTTTAACGATGATAAAATAACTAGTAACGATTATATTTTAAAAAACTTTTCAACATCTAAAGATGAAACCTATTCCAAATTCATTCTAAAGTTTAGAGATATACATTGACTAGTTACCTATCCATAAATTACTAATGATATACTTCCCTTCATTGTATATAATAAATCTTTCTTCTTTATTATTAAATATCGTAATTTATTAAGTTACTTTTTTTCCCTTAGACGTTATAAACCCAAATTTACTCCTCATTTTTCTTCCTCTTTCACAAATTTGAGAATAGAATTCTTATTTTTGACGACAATAATAATAATGTCGGGTTATAAAATTTACACAATTGTGATAGAAAAAAGAAGTATTCAAATTGATCATATTGAATATGATGAAAGGTTGTACGTTCAAATCCCTTATACCTATTCTTTGAATATATATTAAAAAAAATGCTGTAAATATTCATAATTTTGAGAGAAAAGAAATCAGTATTGAAAATAGTTACCATTGTTAGACTATTGGGTGTATGATCGTGCACATGAAAATGACAGTATAGAGAAAGTAGATTTAACTAATACACAATTTACCAAAAAAAAGAAAAAGAAAAACAAATAGAGGAAAAGAAAAACGACGTAGCTCAGAGAAATGGGTTGAACATTTAACCATTATAAGAATATAACAAGAGTAAAATGTTACACGTGGAATCGAATAAGGAGATTAAAACATAACAAATTACATGAGAGTGGTTAGGGTAGGGGAGAGAAAAGGAAAGGAGTGAGTAATTTGCACATGGAAAAAAGGAAAACAATGGGTGAAGAAATTAAAAGAAAAATGGGACCTTTTTTTCATGTCCTTTGCCCAAAGGAGGAAGGAAATGAATATAAGGAGACAACCTATACATTCCACCCTTGCATTTATTGCTCAAAAGGTAGGTTCATGTCTACATCATTTTCTTTTTTCACACTAAATGCTTTCTTTCCTATTCATTTTTACTGTTTTTCCATCTTTGGATAACGTCATTTTCTTTGGTTAATTCTAGAACTTTGTGAGATGACATGTAAATATTTCAAAACCTACCCCTTTATTATAATCTTGGAAGACTATTCCTTTTTTTTATTTTGGAAATTTTTCATCTTCTATCCATTTTTATCACTATTTTACTGATTCATCACACTTACTTAGATATGTTACGATTGCAAAAATATATATATCTTAATCCTATGTTATCTGACAACATGATATTTGCATTTAAATAGAGATGAAGTTTGTGGAACTACTATCCACTATAAATTTAATTATATTTAATTATCAAACGCAAGTATAGTTCAACTAGCATATGCTAGTGATCAAGAGGGATATGAGGTTTGAATCCTCCACCCGTACTGTATTAAAAAATTAAGTTGTATTCCTCTTTTAGTTATTTTTTGTATATTTTAACTAATGAGTTAGTAATGTAAGTAAGTATAGCTTAATAGGCTATTCTTTGTAATTCTTCCTCAACTTGTATTAGATGGGTAACTCTAATTTATGTTTAAAGTCTTTACCTTTTTTTTCAAATTATACCCTAACTTTTTGTAAAGGCAAACGATAAAATTGATATCCATGTCATTTAGTTGAGTTGTTTCTAGAGATTTCTTATCAAATGTGGTCATTATTTCTAATTTAGGTAATACTATTTGTATTTTTGTTGTGGATAGTCCTTTTTTACTACTTTAATTCTTAAGTGTTCTATTACTTAAATTTGTTAATAATTGGTCGATAATTAATCTCCCACTTATATAGTTATTGAACTTAAAAAAAAAAGATTGATATGAAATTAAAAGTTACTTGTTGAGCACCATAAATTATTTTTCTTTAGTAACTTTTTTTTTTTGTTATTAATAAAATAAAATGACCATCATTGCCAAAAAGATTAAGTTTTGTGATCGTTTAATTTGAGAGTTATATTTCATAAAGATCTAAACTTTTTGTTCTAAAAAAAAAATCTCTTAACTTTTAAAAAATGTTTAATAAATCTCAACTTTCAATGTTCTCTAATATGCCTATAAACTTTAAAAGAGGATCCAATCCAATAGATTTATGAATGTTTAATTCTATGTTACATAAATCTTTGAACTCTCTTTTCTTAAAGGTCTCATACACAGAATTTCTATTAAACAAACGTGATATATGTTTTGGATCACATTTGATATTTATTTAGATCCCGTTTAGTAATCGTTTTATTTTATTATTTTTTTTTTTTTGGAAAAATTAAGCTTATTTCATTCATATTTCTTACAATGATTTGCATATTTCTAAAGTATAATAGTTGAATTCTTATCCAAATTCCAAAAACAAAAGCTACTTTTTTTAGTTTCAAATTTTGGATTGGTTTTTTAAACCATTGGTGAAAATTACAAAGTAAGAAATTTGGAGGTAGAAGTAGTTTCCATAGGCTTAATTTAAAAAAAAAAAAAAACAAACAAACAAACAACAAAATAGTTATCAAACGAGGTCTTAGTTTTCTTTAATATAATTTTTAGTTTTTTCATAATTTCTTTACAATGATTTTCATTGTTCTTAACAAAACAATTGAATTAATAGTCGGATTTCAAAAATAAAAACTTGACATGAGTTTTGAAAGCATTGTTAGCTAGTAGATAACAAAAACAAAGAACTCATTTATTTATTTATTGTGTTTTAGTAAGATATGATAGAAAAACGAAAGGAATGACAAGACAAATCAAGGAGCATAAAAAGCAGAAAGGAACTCATAGTTAAATGTAGTGTTTATATATTAAATTTTTAGAAATGAAATAGTTATCAAACCAAATCTGAGAGGCTTATTAAAGAATCTATTAAACATGATAAACACAAAATCCGATCTCAAAACCAATTAACTATGAAATGAGTAATCTATATGTTAGAGATGTGTACGTAACTGCCTATATATTTGTTTAAGGTTTCTGGTTTGTATTCCATGGGCCATTTCAATTATGTCTCGGAGAATGTCTTAAAGGTTGTCTCACAAGATGCTATTCTTGCAAAATATTTCTTTCCTTATGTGAAATATTCTATGTTTTATTTTTCTCTGTGCCTCTTTCCTTGCTGATGATCTGTCGAAATTAAATGTTGATATTTCCCACCTTTCCACTTTTCTTTTTAAAGTTAAGGAGTATTCTTGCTAGAGTTGTGGCATTTGTTTATGTGTGTGAATGTTTATTGTGTTGAGAAAAGAATAAAAACTCTTTGTATTATTCATTGTTCCAAAAAGGCAAGAAATATCCTTAGTTCTTGGCAGCTGGTTCTAGTTGTGATTCACTCTGGAGAAGCATTCTTAATCCCTAAGGAAACCCTAAGGTAGTATTGATTGAGAAGAGATTTTCACCATTAGGAGATCCTAAGGCAATGTTCATAGAGAAGGAGTTCTCAAACTTAAGAGAGCCTAAATTCTTCAAGTGAAGGAGCATTCACAAGAAGGAGGAAAGATAACTTTGTTGTGAGAGGGAGTCTCACACACATAGGAGGAGTCTAAGTATTTCTTAACTAATATTCACGTACTTAGGGAGAGCTTAAGTTCTATTGAGAAGGAGTCTCATATCTAGTGGGAGCCTAGGTGATCAAATAAGTTAGGTTCTACGTGTGTCTCTATAATCGTCATTATTTTACAGATAAGTATAACTTTGTAAATGTTTGACACTTTCATATTAGTGAATTATCTTTCACGAGCACACTGCCCCCCAAACGTAGGTAGTATATCACCGAACTAGATTACCAAACTCTAAGTGTTCTTCTCTTGTTTTGTTGTTTGTTATATACTTATTGTCTCCGTGATTGTTAGGGTATCCTATTTAACATCAGTATTCTGTGTGATGGATCACCTTAAAATTTCACCATATATCCTTCAAAATTTGTGAGTTTTCTCTATTTTTTCAACGTGGCAATCTCAACATACCCCTTAAGATGGTCCTACTCTAGGTTTACCATTGTAAATTTGGATCCCAATTTTTTCAAACTGAATATCCGTTTATGTGTCACGAACTTTGATACCATAACAAATATATATATATATAAGATCCTATTTAAGATTGTAAAATCCTTTCATCTTTTCAATGTGAGATCTTCAACTCGCATGTGATAAGACTAAAAAAAGTTGAGGCAAACATAGTTTGAAAAAAGGCGGGAAGAGGGGCAATGAGAGACATCACGTGGAATGGGACCCAAAATTAGAGCGGCAGTGCATTAGGGCTCACAAAGTTCTAATCTGGATGCTCCGTTGTGATTTCCTAATTTAAAAGGTCCAGTGGTAAAGCCAACGTCGATCTTTTTTAAAAATATAGTACTTCAAAAAAATATTTAGAAAAATATAGTTGTTTACAAAATATTAATGAAAATATGGTTGTTTTTCTTGATAAGAGTGATCTGAAGAGAGGGAAAAAAAAAAAGGGTTGCTGCTGTCACACCTGCCGATTTTGTGGCAGTTGGTAAAGATAGGTTGTGGCACGCGGTAAAATAGGTCGCAAGTTGAACTTGCCACCTACCTTTTTTTTCTTTTTATTTTTCTTTTTTCTATTTGGATTTTTGGATGAAGTTCATGTGAGGCAACCTTGATGAACGAAATGACCCAAATACCCTTATTTTCTTTGTTTGAATTTTCTTTGTCGTTTACTATGAAACACCGATACTTCATGTGAGACAAAGAATCAGTATCAGACACATATCAAATACCGATATTTCCAGATATTTCTCAGATATGTATCTGACACGCGATTTGACATATCTATACTTTCTAGATACGTATCCGACACACGATTTGACATATCTATTTCTATGCATACTTTTTTTAAAAAGAAAAAAAGACAAGTAACTCATCTAATCTTTTCCAATCTAACATTAGACAACCTATTTAAAAAGTTTACTACTCGAGTCCAAAACTAAAAGAAAAATAAATAAATAACGGACCAAACCCTAGACCAGAATCATTTAATCTCTATCTTCACATTTGAATCCCCACAAAATCCACCAAAATATAAACCATTTTGGATATCTTCAACAATAAGTTCTTCGTTTATCTTCATACTTCTCTCTCTAATCTTCTTTCTTCTTCTTCTTCTTTACAATATGACTCACTTTTCTATTGCATTTTATTAACTATTGTACTTCAACATTTTAGATGTTGCTTTTTTTGTATTGTATTTTAGTGTTTGTATTCTATTTTGTGCTATTGTTATTAAATTGTATGCTAAATTTATCTATATAATATACTTTTTTTAAAGAAAAATAATGTATCTTCAACATATCAATATCCTTATTTTTTTTTAGAAATATATATATAAAAAAATGACGTATCCTTAGACGTATCCATATCTTAGTTTTAGAAATTGATGAATCGCCATATCCGATCGTATCTGGATCGTGTAGCCGTATCTGTGTCTGTGCTTCATAGGTCGTTTATGATAACTATATTTTAACTTAATTTCAACAATCAAAAACTTTATTTAATTTTTTGTTTCAAGTAATATATATTACACTCTCAACTTTTATATTTGTATCAAATAAATATATAAAGCAGTTAAATTTATATTTAATAGATTTCCAAATTTTATATAGGATTAAAAATCACTTTTAGTCTATAAACTCTTGTAAAAGTAATAATTTAGTCCGTGGACTTTGATTTTTAACGATTTAGGTCTTAAACTTTACTATGTAACAATTTAGTTTGTTGTATATTAAATTTTGTACCTATAGTAGAAATTAGTATAAAGATTTAATGGGATTTTTTTGCATAAATAAATTGATGAACAAATTAGAGACTCAATGTTTTATATACTAAAATAACTATATAACAAATCCAATTGAATATGACTCACATGTAGGTTAAATTAAATTGTTATATTTAATTTAGTAATTAATTAATTGAAAGATTAATTAATTATTACTTTAAGTGAATTGAATTGAATTAAAACTATAAGTTATGTGAGAGATGTTCATCTAAATATGATTTAGATGAAATTATTAATTAAATTAGATGAAAACTTTATGGGTTTAGTTCAAATAACCCAAACTAACCTGAACCAATGGGAAACATTAAGTTACTCTATTGATAATATATTTTTATTAACATTGTATTTATTTTCTAATTCTATAGGAAATAATAATAATAATCTATTTTATCTATCTATGCTATCTAAAAGGGATTATGGAAAAGAAACATTTGGTTTCCCTTGTAGCCTATTTTAGTGATTGATTATAGGGTTACCATTCATTTGATTTCCCCTCTTACCCCTTTTAGTTGACGGTGGATATAGGGAAATTGTAAATAATTTAAATTTAAACTATTAAATGATTTTTTTTTTAAAAAAAATACCATACTAAATACTTTGTTTTATCATTGAAAGTAAATAATGATATTTTGGTTAAAATTAAAGTTTGAAAATTTATTAAAATCAAAATAAATAAATAAGTTTATAGGTTTCAAAATATTACAATTTTACCTTTAACATTTGAGTTTTCTTTCAATTTGGTTCCTAGATTTCAAAATTTATATTTTTAACGTTTCCATTGAATACTCATTTTTCGTCTTTAGTGTAATGTATGTTAATAAATTTAAATTAATTAAATTAATTAAATGAATTACAATTAATTAACTTTCACTATTTTTCATCACTTTTAAAATTGAATTTAAAATTTTATGTCATAATTGTGATTAAAAATGTAAATCATTTAGTCTAGAGACCACATTGAAACAAAATACAAATCTTAAGTGTAAAATTGTAATATTACTAATTTGAGCTTTTATGTGTATAAGTGATACTAATTTAATTTAGTAATTAGTAATTATGAATTATATATTAGCTTTTATTTCTAATTGCATCAAATCATAAAGTTTGCTTTATTTACAACATTTGATTAATTTTAGATTTTGCTATAAATTTTAATTGTGTTTACATTATATTTGAAGGTATATAAGTTATCTTTATCTAAGAAAAGATATATAAATGAAATAGTTCACTTTGAATTTTTTTGATTTAACCTATTGATTTAAGAAAGAGAAAGGGAAAGAAGAAAAAGAAAAAAAGTGAGTCATAAGAGGAGATTATTGGAAATTGGGAGAGAAGAGAAGAGAAGAGAGATAACGTAATTATTGCAAAACTACAATATTTTTCTAAATATTTTTAAAAGCACTACATTTTCGTAAATATTTCTAAAAACTACGATATAATTCCAATTTGACCGCCAACGTCAGCTCCTTCTTTTGTGGGTCCACGTCCGTGCCCAACGTACGGAGAAACCACCACGTGGAACCTTCTCGACGCTGGACCCCACTTCTTTTTTAATATTAATATTTCTCGTCACCTCTCCGTCCGTCGTTATCACTCGTAGCTAGAAGAGCCACGTGCCATAATCTAGATGGTTGATGAAGGGGTTGGTACTCTGTGGGACAGCACACTAGAAACCAACCAATAGTCACTATTGAATAAAAACATCTGTGGGGCCATCACTATATGTTTATGTTATTTCATTGTACTCTACCGTGTGTTCCTGTGTAGCCTTTTCTCTAATTTTTTATGGACTGTTTGGTTCTAGGGAATATAGGGTGAGAACGGATATGGATATATAAAATTTTTATTTGGTCGAAGAATTTGAGCTATTTGTTTCGAAGAACATTTTCCCTTTGCATGCTTTTTATTCTCACCATAATTGGTGGGTTTTAATAAACCCCCACTTTTGCTTTTTTTTTTTTTCCTTAGCTTTTCCATCTGTGTTTTCTCTTTTTCATTCATTATATTTCTCTTTTTTATTATTTCAATTTTTTAATATTTTTTCGGCTTTATCTACATGTTTTTCTTTTCTATTTTTTTCTTTAGTATATTTATTTTTCCCTTCTCCATTCTATTTTATTATTTATCTTTTCCTATCTTTATTTATCTTTTTATTTTATTATTTTATTTCCAATCATTTTTATCATTTTATTTTTATGCTTTTCCATTCAATGAATAAATATTGAATAAATTATTTTGTTTAAAATCATTATGATATAAATTAATTATTGAAAGATAAATTTGGTTTAATTTAATATTTTATAATTGCTCATTATTCTAGTAACTTTAATTATAAATTACTCATTTTGCAAATACTTGTAATTAATAATTTAATTAGTATTATTATTTGATTATTAAATAATTATTTTCTCAAAATTTTGAATTGAATTTATTGTTTATCAACTAATTTATAAAATTTTATAGAGTTGTCACAATTAATTTTAAATACAAAGATAATTTGTTATCATAAAATTCAGATAACATTTGTATGTACAACCAAACAGTCATTCTTAATCTTTAGGCATCTAGAAAACCTTAAACCAAACAACCTCTAGATTTTTTTCTCTTTTTTTTCTTGAATTTTTTAAACTTTTGTTTTATTTTATAAACAAAATTTATTTGTCTTTTGTCTTTTTACTTTTTTATTAAAAAATACAAAATATGTTATATATTATTTATCTTGTGATTCAGAAAATAAGGAGTTTATTTTATTTTATTATTATTATTTTTTTAAAAAAAATCAGTAATGGTTGGTGGAAATCATTTATTGGCTTTTGAAATGGTATTATCTTATCCACTAAAGTTATATATAAATTAGTGAAAATAAGAGAGTTACTGTCATGTGATAATTGAATCTGGTAAATTTTTTTAGGAATAGAGTAACTTTTATATTAAGTAGCAAAATAAGTCAACTCCGCTACAAATTTATTGACAATTCATTCTAGAACTACATAACAACCCATCTAGAAAATCAGAGAACCAATCAAACGAAATTTGTTAGAAATACTCCTTCTAAGTTTTTATCGGTTCATTTTGATCGGGATTGACCATCGAAATTTAGTTAAAAAATTAACATTTTTCTCTTAAGTTTTGGACTTTCTCGATAAAATCTTGCGCAATATTTAAACCAAAATTCTACTAACCTTTTCAAATATTACTTAATCACATAATTTTCTCTTTTCAAATTATCTTTACTTTTCAAATTTTCTCTTATCTTTATCAAATCTTATGTAAATTTTCAAATCTTTCGCATAATTTTGTTTCCACAATTATCTTAATTATTTTTAAATTTGGGAAAGAATAAATTTTGCGAAAAATTAAGTATGGTTTTGTAAATATATATAATCTCAATGTTAATCTACACAAGATTTCTTCAAGAAAGTCCAAATATATAAAAGCTTGAGATTAATCATGTCTGGGATTTTACCCAAATAAATAGAATCTCGGTGTTATTTTATGCCCGAGATGAACATCCAGATCCACCTAATTTTTTCAAATATTATGCAATCTTTCAAATCTTATACAACTCTTACCTCTTATCAACTTTTTTTTCATGTAATATTTTACAAATCTTATATTATCTTTTGCAAATTTTAGGCCCAATTTATGTTTACACAAATTTTCAATTTGATTTACAATTATCTAAATAAATTTATTAATCATCTTTTTAAATTTCTCCAATTTATGTAATCTTTGGTAACCTAATTTTTAAATTATGGAAAGATTAAAAAAAAATAGGTAAGATTTGTGAAAATAATGTGAGTCTCGATCCTCATCTAGACGAGATTTCATCGAGAAAACTCAGAAGAATCGATAGTCTAGATATAAGATAAAAAAAATTAACTTTGTATATAAATCTCGATGGTTGATCTAAGTCGAGAATAACTGAGAAAAACTATCGTAACGAGTTTTAAAAATGCATGTTTGTTTTGGAAAGTGAAACTTAGAAGGTGTTATTTTTGACAATTTCTTCCAAAACAAATGAAATTTTACGAAAACCTCAACGAGTAAAAGTATGAATTGTGTCCTATACAACTCATATATGACGTGAATGAATTGAACAGCCCCCCGAAATTTAGTCGTTTGTGATGCTAAGAAAATAAATACCTCAGGAACACCAACCTTATGGATCATATTGATCAACATAATTGAGTCAGAACAAATAGTAAAGTGTTCAAAATGATTGATAATATATTTTGTAATTTACAAAAATTATCTTTTATTTCAAAACTTAGTATTGTAAGTTTCAATTTTTTTTTCCTTGGGTCATTTGCCATTGGTGGTAGAGTCGGATAGTTCGTCAACAATTTGGTTGCTGAATAGAGAGGATGAAGTATTAACCCAAGTGAAATTGGTGACGAAAAATATTTTGGCATAAGAGCTCAACAGATGGTTCGATTTAGACATATTCGACAATCCAAAATGTGGTTGTTGATGGTTTAGTTTATTGGACAATGGATGAGTCTCAATCTCATGTTTTGAGGAATGATTTTTTTTTTGTTGGCTATGCATTTTAGTGGGGGTAGATTTGACATATTTATCTTTGTAATTATTCGATTATTTGTTCTTCTAAAAAATCATTTTTTTATGGACTATATATAAAGAAATAACTAGCCAATAGCATTTTTTACAAGCAAAAACTAAAATTAAAAGAGTTTTCAAAATTACATCAATTTTGTTTTAAGAAAAGGATTGTTTTATCTTGACTTGATTTTATATTTTCAGTTGCTTCTTTTGTTTTGTACTTTACAAATTGACCACATGAATCATTTTCGTCCAAATTTACTCAAAATGACCTACATGATACCCATGAATTTATTCTCTTCTCTTTCATCCATGTAATTTCTCACATCCATGATTTAATATCAATTTCATTTCATAATTAATACACAAATGTAAGATTGAAAAGAAAGAGAAATAATTTATTATGCAATCTTTTTTTACACCTATATTGTTCAATAATAATTGCTAATATAACAACATTACACAAGAGTGCATAGATAGTCTTAAAGCTTGATTAAAAAGTAGGTGAGAATATCAATAGTTTTTTTTAAAAGTAAAAATAAAACTTACCTTTTATTAGATAAAAGTTTATCACCTTGAGCTTCAATGTGTTTTAAGATTACAAAAGCATAACAAAATATACATAAAATTGGGCTTATTTCAATCAATCTAAAGAACAAGAGATGATGTGTGATTGTTGTAGTTAAATGCAACACACACATATATAAAACGATGTGCAATAAAATTGTCTTGATTTGTGTTATATTGTGGGACACAAAATTAGGGTTTTCTTTTTTAAAAAAAATTTCTCTTCTTCTTTACTTCTTCCGAGCTATATTAAGGGGAGGAGTGTGGGAGAAGAGTTGAGTGGAATGGAGTAGAGTTATTAACTCCACTTATTGTTTAGATGTCACGATTTATTAACATCAATTCTTTGATTTATTAACTTACATTTTTTTTTTCTAAAAAAAACTCATTACATCGTAGAATTCACGACTAAATAACTACACTATATGTCCCAAATGCCCTCAAGTTCAGAAACACTTTAGGACATTGATTTTTCTTTAAGTAGTAATTCAGTCCTTAAGCTTTATATGAATTTTAGTTTGTAATAATTTTGCTAATTTATTGTACTTTAAATTTGTAATAATTTAGTTTCTACCATGAAAATTTTGATAATATTTAATGAGATTTCTTACCTATGTTGATAGATAAAAGAGTTATAGATCAAATTTATTTATAAACAATGAAAGCTAAGTCGTTAATTATAACATTTAATCCTAATTTTGATGGAATTTTTCGATGTAAGAATTATATTATTACCATCTTTAAATTTTAGGGACCAAATTATTTTTCTTAAATTTTATAGAACCAAAAGTGTTCTTTTATCTTGAATTAATAGGCGTTCACACATAAGTCAAATAACTCTAAACTTGTATGATTGGTAAAGTAAGTATTGGAAATGATTAGTCAATTATTGGAATGAGTTGTCATAAAACCTTCTTGCTTTTGTTCCCCATTTAAAGATTTATAAGTGTTTGATTTAAATATGAAAAACATTTTTCTTTATTTAAATTTAGATAGAAATGTTTTATGTACTTAATTTAGATTTGGAAATGTTTTTCTTTATTTAATTTAGATTTGAAACATTTTATGTTTTTAGTTCAAAATATTGAAATGTTTTCTTTTGGGTTCTTATAAGGGTTGTCTGAGTTCTTTTGGTTTTTATTATTATTATTATTATTATTATTATTTTATCTTTCTCTCTACTTTTCATTCTAGTCAGTATATGTTTGAAGACTAAAAAATTCATGACTCAAATCTCCTTACTCTTATTTATACTAAAAAAAAAAAAAAAAAAAACTACATAGATACAAATCTTTAAAGTTCAAAATCCGATAACTATATTTGTAATTTAACCAAAATCATATTAGTAGCCATTATTAAAAAAACTACAAGTTAGTCTCTAACCTACAAGTTTTTTTTCTTTTCTTCTTTTATAGTTCTTTTAACTTTTAATTTCGTGTACAAGTCAACTGAAGTTTAAAAATATCAAGTAGGTCCTAAAACACTTTGGATCTAAATGTTTCCGATCATATCCAGCACTTGTTTGAAAAAATCACCAACTTATTAAACACAAATTTAAATTTCCTATGTTCACACAAAAAACTCGCATGTCGTGGGCCTCAATGTGCTATTTATCGAGCCACTCCTCTGGTATGGCCTCATTTTTTTCTAGCTAACATGTGTGAGAGTACTCGCACCGGTATGATGAGCCTACCACGCTCCGATGCGTAAGTTTAGTACAAGTAATGTATAGTTCAGCTAAACACATAGTCGAATAAGGTAAGAGTTATCCTTTGGAGTTTACATAGATTTTTCTCCTCGGGGTTGTCAAATGAGGCTATTTATAAGATCCTTCCTCTAACACCCCTCTATAGTTATGTATAACATTGACTATGTTCGGGTGGTTACGACCTTCAAAGTTGAAGGGCACCAAGGTCGAGCCTGGCCCAGATATTTTCCAATTAGTAGAAATCATTCAGCTTGGTTGGTTGACCTAGAACCATATGGTCTGACCTTCTCCTTTTGGGACGTGGGGCATTCCCCATGCCGCATCTCAATTTTCCTTAGACTTGAGTTCATCCATGGAGTTTGGGCCTTGCCTGTAGTAACCTTAAACATTCTATAATATCGAACAAAATAGGAATACATCTAGGACAAAAATAAACTTTAATATATAAATTTACTAAACAATTTCTTAGTTCAATTAAATATGAAATTGAAAGTTTATCTACTTATTCGATACATTTTAAACTTTAAAGACTATAATTATAATTTAAAGGGCAAATATCAATTTATACTCCTAAACTTTAGGGATTGACTTTAAACTAATAATTGGATCAATTTAAACCTTAAACTTTAGGGGTGTATCAATTTAATCCATGAACTTTGGGATTTGTATTAATTTAAACCCCAAACTAATAATTATACTAATTTAAATCTTGAACTTCTATAAGTGTATCAATTTAAACCTTGAACTTCCATAAGTGTATCAATTTAAACCCTGAACATTCATAAGTGTATTCAGATAAAATATATTAGAGGGTTTAAGTTGATACAATTATGAAAGTTCAGGATTTAAATTGATATAATTATTAGTTTGAGATTTAAATTAATACAGTTATTAGTTTGGAATTTAAATAGATACAATCCCAAAGTTTGATACAACCTCTAAAGTTCAAAGATATAAATTGATATTTACCCTAATTTAAACGTGGCTCGACCTTCAACTTGCAATTATACAAATTGGACACTTGGATTGTTGTTTGTTAACAAAATATGGATGTTCTTTTTTGTTTGTTTTTGTTTTTGTTTTTTTTTTTTTGGTTGTTGATTGTTGTCATCTAGAAGACAAACCGTCCAACTCAAGTTGAAGGAGTAATCTGCAAATCCCAACAACTCGCACATTCTAAGAACTGAAATATGGCTTCCATTTTTGTAGCTTTGTGAGCTTAATCTACCTTGAAAACGGCGTCGTATATCAACAACTACCACCCTTCTTTTTGTTGGTCACCAAAAAGAACAAAGTTGCATCCCCCGAAGCCTCAATTAATCATGTATTTGGATTAACTTTCTAAATATTTAATTTTAAAAATAAGTTATTTTTTAAACAAAGAATGAAGTGTTTGATAATAACTCAAAATAATTTCAAAAGTAAAAATCTATCTAGTTTTTTTACTTTTAAAAAGTGTTTTCAACAATTCTTTTTAACCTTTGGTGGCACAAAATGTGAAAATTATAAAATAAACAATTGAAAATTATTATACACAAGATCAAAATGCACAAGTTTATTATAATACTTTTGAAGTATAGGTTACATAATATAATATTGAATTTACCTTCATTTATCAGCTTAAACTTTTGGATTAATCGACAATTGAAGATGGTATCAAAGTAAAGAGGAGGTTCATATATTTAAACTCCTGCAATGTTATTCCCTCTCCGATTAAAATTGATTTTCACTTGTTGGGTCTTCTATATGTCTCAAACCCATAAGTGAAAAAGAGTATTACATGATATACTATGAAATTTACTATCAATGATGAGCTTAAGCATTTAGGTCAATAAATGATTTAAAAGTATATAAACTAAATAGACTATTATGAAAGTTCAAAGCTCTAAAACTAAGATTCAGAAGTTCGAACCTCACCACGTGAATTGACCTAAAAACCCTTATTTAATTTTTTTTTCTTTTTAATTATGTAAAATACAGATAGAAAACCCAAAAAGGTCGGCCAAGGGGGTGGCACATGGAGATGTTTTGAGCCCATTCCCCACACACACAATAATAGCAAAAAAAAAAAAAAAAAAAAAAAAAAGCATTTTTCAAAATGAATGAAATGAGATGGATGGGTTGGGCTGGCTTTCCCTTCTCAAACTTCCCAATCTCTTTTTCTGTTCCATTTCAAACTTTTATTTTTCAAAAAATAAAAATAAAAATAAAAATAAAAAATAGGTATTTTCGGTTCTTATAATTTTATCCGTGAGTTTTGAATTTTGTATCAATTCAAGTTTCCTAGATTTCAAGAAATTTAACATTCACCTCAAATTTTAACTAAATATGCATTTTTTTAGTCTTGTGCGTTAATTCTTTTATTAATTTATATTATAAAATAAAATTAAATTAATTTTAACTAATAATAAAAATAATTGAAATTTAATTCATTATAATTCTTTTAAATTAATTAATAGATATCAACATAAAAGATTGAAAGTGAGTATTTAAAAAAAAAATTGAGTTTAAAAGTGTAAATTTTGAAACTTAGGAATTAAATTGAAACAAAACTCAAACCTCAAAGATAAAATTATAACATTTTGAAACTTAGAAACTAAATTGAAATCAAACATAAAACTTAAAAGACTAAAATTAAAGTGTAATATTTTGAAATCTAAAGACCAAATAGAAGTTAGACCCAAAATCTAAGAATTAAAAAGATATTTTCTCTTTTTTCCCCTTAAAATCTTTTTTTTTTCCACTAATTTACATCTCGAAATTACAAATTTAGTCTTCAAACTTTCAATTTAAATAGTGCCTACTACATCCCTTCAACTATAAAAGTATCTAATAGTTTCTTAAATTTTCAATTTTGTGTCAAATAGATCATTGAGTTTATAATTTTGTGTTTAATATAGATCCTTAACCTATTGGGTATTTCTTTTAGAAAAACTAATAGACCTACTAGACAAAAATTGAAAGTTTAGAGTCATAACCTAGAATTCAATTATCTATCGAATAAATCAATTAATTTTTTGAAATTAGAAAAATGTTAGAATTTATCAAACACAAAATTGAAGGTTGGAGACTCAACGTCATACTAAACACAAAATTTAACTATATATATTAAATAGGTCAATCAATTTTTAAAATTAGAAATATATTAGGAATTTATTGGTATAAAATTAAAAAGTTGGGGACTGAGCTTTTAAAGTCAATTACACATCTAACGTAAAAATGTTGCGACTAAATCGTAGTATAATAACTGTTAGGATGAGGTAAAGAAGAAAGTCAGACCAATTATCATTAATGAACTAAACTTAGTTGGACGAAAAAAATATATTTTTGTCAATAATGTTCGGGTGCTATTCAATGTTTCTGCCCATTTCTTATAACTAGAAATGTATACGTGTGGGGCGTTGAAATTTTAATTTAAAGTTTAAACATAATATTTAATTTTATATAAAATTTATGTATGTAATCAATAAATAATATTTAAACTTAATTTTTATCATCATAAACATTTAAAAGTAGTTAAATAACTTTTAAAATATAGTGGATCTTATGAGTCTATATCTACTCACGTCTCTAACTTTTCTCTCTATAAAATTTACTTATATTTTTTATCTTCTTTTTTTTTTTTTTTTTACTCTCTTGACATTTTTCTTAAATGCTTTCTCTTTAAATATTTTGATGATATGTTAAAATCCATCATAATTATGTAGAACCTCGAACCATTTTAGAAAATGCTATCGAAATGAATCATATATAATACCATAAAAAAATTCGAGAGCATGTATTATAATTCTTACACAACAAATAATTAGGCAAAAATGAAGTTAGACATCAAAAATATAAAGGTCGAGAAAAAAAATACAAAAATTAATGCATCAATTGAATCAATCATTCTAAGTGATTTAATATGCATTTTTCTTAAATTCTTTATATGTAGGCACTTTTCAGTTGCGTTTTCAAATTTTATGACATTTTCAATTTCCATATAACTCTTACAATTTTTTTAGTTGGAATCGGGTATGTATTGACACATTTTAATTTTTTTTTTCCTTCTATAATCATACCCATATGCACATGGATGCACCATGAAGTTGGGCATGTATAATTATCTCTCTTTAAACATCACATCCCGTCATTAGTTATACCTATTAGACTTAAAAGATACTTACATTTGAAATGTTGTGTCCTATCTATGAAGGGTAATATAGATTAAAAAAACACTTAAATTCAAATAGTTGTGATCCATCAACAAAAGACAAAATAGACATTTACTAATAAAGTAGTACAAAAAAGAAAGAAATTTTGTACAAGTGATACAATCCTTGAGGCGCTAATGCTAAATGACCCAATTCTAAGAAAACCAATGAAAACTAACCTTTTATCAACGTCACATAGCATTCTAGCATGACTTCCTTCTTATCACGAAGTAGTCAAAACCCTAACATGATATCCATTTCAACCACAATGATTTTTTTTTAACAGCAATCATCCAATCAAGATCGGGAGTGCTCTCCCACCACATTCTTATGGCAGGAGTGCTGTCCCAATTTTGAAAAAAAAAACATTTTTTATAGAAGTCTTGAAAAACATAAATACATATAATGTTAAAAAAAATTAAAATATTGCACTTAACACGAAATCTCGTTAAGACTTTGACTATTTCGTGATGGGGTGAGGTGTTCTTGTTGCGAGAAGGAGTTCCAGGCTGTAGAGTACTTTGTAACATCTTTAGAAGGTTAGTTTTCATTTATTTTTGGGATCAAGTCATTCCGTATTAATACACTTTGCCCTCGTAACCCTTTTTATATATAGTAAATTTTTAAAGATATATATTAATATATATATATAATATAGTATATATATATATATATAACATTTTCCTTTATTAGGTGACCAATTCATCATTTATATTTCAGTCGATTCATTAAGAATATCATGTCATATAGACTATTATGTACTAATTTTAACACGTCTTTCTAACATTGAGAATTTAATTGAAAATAAGAAAATGTAAGAGACTAAACTTTTTAAACATTAGAGCTAAATTTCTATGTGTGTTTACTTAATTTCATCAGATTTAATCAATAGTAAAGATTAGAATACACAAGTTTAAAATCTAAACTAATTGTTATACAATTAAAACTTAAGAATTGAGGCCTTGTTTAATAATCATTTTGTTTTGTTTTTAAGTTTTGAAATTAACCTATTAATTTTCTATTCATTTCTTACAATGATTTATTGCATTCTTTCTTAAGAGGAGTAATTATGTATATCTTAGTCAATATCAAATAAAAATAAGTTTGTGAAAAAGCAACGTTTTTTTAAGTTTTCAATAATTAGTTGTGGTCTTTATTAAATCATTGAAAAAAAAAAAATTGATGACGAAAGAACGGAATTTAGAGGTAAAAAATGTGGAGTAGAGTTTAAGATTTAAAAAAAAATATAAAACCAAAAAATTAAATAATTATCAAATGAGCCCATATGATTACAATTTAATTTGGACAAAATGTTGTTTTTTGAATGAGAAGTCTCATATGAAAAACATTTTTAAAGTAAAAAAACAAGTTCTAAAAGAAGTTGTTGGGAGAAGGGTGGAAACGGTTCGGTTTGGTGGTCAAACCGAACCGAACCGTTTATTGGTTCAAAACCGAACCAACAATAATGCGATGACGATTTAACACAAATTCGGTTTGACATTTTTTAAAAAATCATGCAAATTATATTCTTTTTTAATTAAAACGGTTCGGTTCGGTTCGGGTTCAGTTTTAAATTCGTGCGTTTACCTCGTTTTAAAAATATATAAATATATATAATATATAATATATATATATATAGGATATATATCATATATTAATATATATATATTGTAGTTTAAAAAATGGTTCGATTCGGTTTCAAATTTGAAAATTTCGAACAAAGTGATCAGAGCTTGAAGTCGATTATTTCGATTTCACTGAATTTTCGATTCGGTTCGGTTCAATTTTTAGAAACGATTCAGTTTTTACGATTTGAATGATCCCCTAATTGGGAGTTTAAAGGTGTAGCCTTAAGGTCTAAGGGTAGGGTTGGGTGTAGACTGCCCATAAAATAAGATACCAAACCACAATCACTTTACCCATCATTGCTGATTTGAAGAATTACTATTATAACCAACAATAATATTTGGAACAATAAGAGATTTTGGTAGGGCCAAGAGGATGTCAAACACCAATAATTTTCAAAATCTTTGGAATCAAAGATTGCTTTTTTTATTCCCTTTTTCAATTCCCCCAACATTATGATGCATATTATTTTTGTTATTTCCTCTTCAAGTTAGTTTTTTTTTTCTCCCCCTAGCTCAGTTTTCCTTTTATTCTATGTTTTTCTTAAGTGGCTTTAATTTGAGAGAGATTTTGTATGCAATAATTATAGGATAATTTAATGTGTGTCTTGTGTTATGTTGTGTTGAATGAAGAAATATCTTTTTAAGCCTATGTCCTATCATATATGTAATGAATTGTGTAATGGGGCCTTCATATATTGCATGTGGTGTGTAAGGTAATATTAATGAGGGGATGAATCCATATAAAATAAATATAAATTAATGATTAAAAGAGTTTTTTTATAGGATTATTTTTAAATAAAGGAAAATGAGCAAACTTATTTACAAATATAGCAAAATATCACTATCTATCAGTGATAAACCACGATATACTATAATAGTTAACTATCGATGCCAGTGATAGATGTCTATTATGGTCTATCGTGATTTATTACTGATAGACAGTGATATTTTGCTATATTTGAAAATACTTTCAACAATTTTATTATTTAAAATAGTTATCCTATTATCAAGATTATTAGTATATGAGCTTTTAAGTGCACTATTCTCAACACACCAAAGATTAATAGGAAAAATTGGTATATGTTTGGTTTTGTATGGAAATAGCCATCGTTCATGCAACTACTTTGTGTTGCTTTAATAATAGAAATAATTAATTAGTTACAAATGAAACCCACAAAGTGTTTTGTTTGTAGTCATATTATTTTCTTCAATTTTAATTGCCTTGTATGGCTGAATTTGAAGCATGTGAAGAATAATTTTAATTAGACATACATGTTCAACAAACAAGTCGATTTTAATTTGGAGACAACATCGATGAAGAATTATTGACCACCAGGTATAGAAGAGAAATTCTTAGGCATGTCCCCTGTAAAAGGGAAAACATATACCCTTCATTATACTTTGTATAGTTCACTTCAATAGTATCTCGAGCTTGTCTGAGACTCTTGAGCATCACACTGGATGCAAGATTCTCTTAATCAACTAAAGTGACATTCACCTTCATCTCACAATAGCCAATCACTTTATTCCCACTCTTTCATGGTAAAAACCTACATTTTTAAATTTAAATTATTTTTTTTATTTTTAAGATGATATTTATTTTAACAATTTATATAATTACACCAACTCAATGACCAAAATGGTTAATTTACGTATATGAAACCTTTTCATTTTTCATTTTTCATTTTTTTTTTTCCATATTCATATTTCCTCCTTAGAATTATCAATCCTTCGGTTGAATAATATAAAATAAAAAGTATTTTTCTCTCGCACTATTTATTTAGTATTCCTCTATGAAGCACAGACACAGATACGACTACACGATACGAATACGATCGGATACGGCGATTCGTCAATTTCTAAACAACTAAGAGACGGATACGTCTAAGGATGCGTCATTTTTTTTATATATATTTTTAATATATATATATATATATAAAATGAGAATATTGATACATTGAAAATACATTTTCTTTTTCTTTAAAAAAAAATCTAGGATATAGATAAATTTAGCATACAAGTCAATAACAATAGCACAAAATAGAATACAAACACTAAAATAGAATATAAAAACAGCAACATCTAAGATGTTGACGTACAATAGTTAATAAAATGCAGTAAAAAAATGACTCATGTTGCAAACAAGAAGAAGACTAGAGGGAGAAGTATGAAGATAAACAAACAAAATTCTTCATTGAATTGTTGAAGATATCCAAATGGTTTATATTTTGGAGGACTTTGTAGGGACTCAAATATGAAGATGAAGATTAATGATTTTAGTCTAGGGTTTGGTCCGTTATTTATTTTTTTCTTTTAGTTTTGGACTCCAATAGTGAGCTTTTTAAATAGGTTGCTTCATTTTATATTGGGAAAGATTAAATGAGTTGCTTGTCTTTTTTCTAAAAAAAAAGTACACGTAGAAATAGATACGTCAAATAGCTGTCAGATACATATCTAGAAAGTATCTGAAAGTATTGATATCTGATACGTGTCTGATACTGATTCTTTGCTTCACATGAAGTATCTGTGCTTCATAGGTATTCCTCCAACTCTATGATGGTTAATGGCTATTAAACAAAATGATTTTTTTTATTTAAAAACATGCATACTTAGGTTGAGTTAGATTTTTTTTTTTTTTTTTTTTTGGTGCAAGTATTATAGATTTTACAAGTCATTAAAAAATGATTAAAAGAAGAGAGCGAGATTAAATACTCAATTAAAAAATAAAGTGATAAAAAAAATGTCAAAAAGGTGTTTGACTAAAATCAAGAGACAATACATGCCATTTAATAGTATATATGACCTGTTTAGACTCCATTACTACCTATTTTTTTGTTGAATTCTTTTGTTTCGTTATTATTTTTTAAGACATAATTCAAGGCAAAGTTTTAAGAATGAAAGAGTTAAGTCTTATTTATTTGTTTTTAGTAGTTTTTTAAACATTAATTTTATAAATACTTCTTATACCTATTGATTTCTTTATTTTCTTATTGTCTATTTTTGAAGAACGTTTTAGAAAATTAAACCAAATTTAAAAATTATATATATAATTTTAAAAATTTATATTTTTGAAATTTAATTAAAAATATAATTATTTAGTTAAGATAGATGAAAATCATGGTACAAAAGTTTGTACCAAAACAAGTACAATTTAAGGAAAAAAAATCAAATGGAATTTTGTATATGTTCCTTTAAAAATTCACAAAGCATTGGATGATTTTATAAATCATGATGTTTCTTATTTCTTATTTTAATTAAAATATATACACTATTTGTCACTATTTATAAATAACTAACCATTCATTCTCTTACTACAAAAAATAAAAAAAAACAAAATTGTTTATAAAGTGTTTATCACGAATCTTGAATATTCACATCTTTAGATATGGATTCAATTCATCTTAAAGAAGAAAAGAGGAGAGAGGAAGATTGAGACTATAAAATCAAATCCAATCAAATATCGTCAAATGTACTAAAAATAATACTATTGTCCTTACAACAATCATTCATTTGATGGAAAAAAAAGCATATGGTTGAATAAGATGTGGAGATCATTTCATCCCCATATTCAATACTATTTGAGGAGAATAGATTCTAATGTTTTGTTTTTTTTTTTCCTTTTTATAAACTTTTCTAAGTAATATTCCATTTGAACTTTGTGTATGTTAAGATCCCTCTTGTGATTTTTCAAAATTTCCCTTTCAGAAAACAGCTGAAGTGAAGGCATGCATGATAGGATATAGTGCTTCATTGTTTATCTCCAATAAGCTATATATATATATATATATATATATATATATATATATTTATGCCTATCCTCTTCTTCTCATTATTATTAGTGCTAAGTGGGAAATTTAACATGCTTGAAAGCAACATTTTTGTTTGAGAGAATGGAAAAAGAAAAAACCAATTTGCCTCTCAACTTTTATTTTTCTTTTATGGGAATGGATTCTTATCTTATGTACTCATTAAAATTTGTGCCCCTTTAGATTCAGACCCTATATTTATGTGTTTGCCACACAACTTGGGATGATGTGTAAAGAACTAATCATATAATAATATAAACCCAACAAAAATGAAGTTCTTATTTATTTGTCATTCTAATCTTAGCTACATAATCATTAGCTACTCCCATGTGATGAGCTAAGCTATAGAGGATTTGCCTTTTTTCTCCGTTTTATCTGTTTTCTCTTTTAATCAGATCAAAGGATTTTGGGAGCTAAAAGATATGGGAAGCTAATAGTTTAGTCCTCAACTTTAAAGTATGTATTTTATTTCATCTCTAAATCTTTGTTTAGTACGTAGTTAAACTTTTAATTTCATATCTAAAAGGTCGCTAAACTTTTAATTTGTATAATTTTCCTTATAGATTTAAAAACTTTGAAAAATAAATAACCTAATTAAATATAATTTTAAAAATTATATCTAATGACATTCTAAACTTTTTTTTTAGAAATAATGATATTGACTAAGTATATTTGTTCAGAATTTCTGGCATTATTTTTTTAGGCTTTCTGGAGTTGTCTCTGCTCTTGTCTCAGAGGTTGCATTTTCAGTTGCCAAATCATCAAAATATTTCTTTCCTTATTTATCATATTCTACAAAATATTTTATTTGGAATATTTTCCTTTCTGGTGTGCTGACGATTTTGTGTGGGAATATTTTCCATCATTCCGCTATGCTATTTAAGCTTAAGAAGTTCTCATGCTAGCACTACTATAGAAATTGGATTACTTAACGTTTTTCCAATGTCAAGTAGAGGGTATACTTGACGCTAATAAAAGTGTTGAGTATTCGACTGTGAAGTATAAAGTCATAACTTGATACTGTAAAAATGGCAAGAGAAATATTTCTTGATATAATTTCCGTGTCAATAAATATAATACACTTGATGTTGATGACATGTCAAGTGTATTAATTCTTGATAGTTTTTATTGTGATTACTCTTGACATTTTTTATTTGTCAAATATATTTTTATCTCGACATAGAATAATGGTCAAGTAATCTAATTCTTGACACATTTCCAATGTCATCTATGCTTTTTTTTTTCCAAATTAAATATTCGAATTTAATTTCCATTTCTCATTTTCTGCATTACATTTGTTCCAATAAGACAATTTCATCAACTACAATAAACAATTGCACATATTTCAGGTCTACATATCAGCCCAATATATCCAACCTAACAACTCAGAATACTAAAATAAAAAATTCTATTCTTCTATTACCTTCCATGTATGTAAACGATTCCAAAATTTACAAGACCAATCATACAACAGTATATACTCTATCAACCCACACCAATATATGATAATTCCAAAATTGTAAGACCAATCTATATGTGCTATGTATTCCAAATATCACAAGACTAAAATTCAATCCTCCACCACACATTTATTTAAAGTATATAACCTATAATGACTTAACAAAACATTTACACACACAAAAAAAAAAGTTTTGGGCATTCCCATGTAGCTACATACACAAAATTTATAGGAAGTCTATCAGATATAGCGACCTAAATATTCAGCCTATTCCACGCATACTTCATCCAATTCAAGTTGCAAGTACGAGATCCTCGTATTAATCTATAAAATATAGAAAGTGAAATATATATATTTATTTACTATTTATACTATCTATAATGTTATAATATATATAAGTAGTTTAAAGATATATGTGATAATATTCTTCTCTTTAGTCATGATTTCTCTCATATATCTCATAACATAGTACCCACATTCGACAGTTCCCACTTGTAAAGAACACTACAATACAAAACCAATAATTAATACATATCATACAGATGCATTAAATAAACATCATTCTATTAATTTTTTTCAATGCTCTTATACTTACCTTTACTGTTTTCCAGAATGTGGTTTTTCGCGTCTTTTGCAATTTTTTTTAGACTGAAAAATGGTCATTGCCCTACATTCGTCAAAGAGTATAGTATAATATTTAGAATGAAATAAACTTTACACCAAAAAAAAAAAAAAATCAAGCAAAGTTAGCTTACATATTTGTTATGTATTTGATATCTTCTCATGAAATTGTTCTCAATGAGTCAAGATAGTACACCACATCATCATACATATTGATAACAATTAATGACCAATGATCACTAAATAAAATACACAACTAATTAGTATGGAACATGAAGGTAGCTCATCACATTAAGGTAGAATATGAGGATAAGGAGCTTTCAAGTACAATGATCCCAACACAATTCTACATTGGAAAAAAATAGGAAAAGGTAGAACATGAGTACAAGGAGCTTTCAAGTACAATGATCCCAACAAAATTCTACATTGGAACAAAATAGGAAAAGGTAGAACATGAGTATAAGGTTCTGAACATGAGTATAACTAATTATACTTACCCGAGATTATAAGGAGCAATAACTAATTGACCATGTTCAGAAGCTATTAATCTACTACAAAGGTTTCGAGCTCTAACTTCTCGAGTATTTTGGCCCGTGGATATAAGAGATGGATCTACAAAAATACACTTCGACCCTTTATTTGAATTGACAATGAACGAGTGTAGGTACCTATAATAATAGATCAAACACATTAACTTACTACTAATTAATAAAATGATAATATATCATAAATAAATAACATTTACTTACGTGATATAAGCCACCATTAATAAAGTCTTCACTTTTTGCATGCTTCAAAACTCGATCACATTTTCTCGCAGAACATAACTCTTTCGGCCAAAACCAAAGAGCTCAACAGGTAGTTGGAAGGAAATACTAGTCCCTCAACCATTACCTTTTTAGCATACCTAAGAATAGACTTCAAGGATGTTGATAAATTGGATGGTGCACTAGTAACTTCATTCTCTTTTGACATCGTCTTTGAAGCTTTTTCCTAACACAATGAAGATAGAACATGAGTAAAATATTCATTCCTAAATAAGATAGAATAACATGAGACTTATACAATTCATCTTCAAGATCGGTGGTACACTAATAGCAATCACTTTCTCATCCTTTCCCGCATTCTCTAAAACTTTCTCCTAAAACCACAACGTTATAATTTTATAATTAACTAATAGTAAATTTACCTCATAATACAATTCACCTTCAAGATCGGTTGAACACTAATAGCTTCCATCTCCTTCACCTTCTTCCCTTCTTCATGTGTAGTTGATACACTAACAACTTCCTTCTCTTATGATATAAATATAATAGTACAAATTAAACAAATTAAAAATTATCATAACTAATAGTTGTAACCTTAATGCATAAATTGAATAAGATAGAACATGAGACTAACTGTGACCCCAACATTTGAATTTTTCTTCTTTCGGATTTTATTCTTGGAGAAACTACCATGCTCAGATTTTGGCATGTTTTGAATTTGATCTTCCAACTCCTTAATGTGCTTATGAAGTGCTTCATTTTCATCAACAATTTTTTTGTGTGTATCCTTTCTTTTCGCTGTATGGAAGTAAACGGTATGTGTAATGAAACCACCCATCCCACATACGCGTCCACCATATTCCGGAGTACCCAAGGCTTGAGTCAAAACGTCATTCGGTGAATCATTCTTTTGGAAAGTGGATTTTCATTCTTTATGATCTCATCCTAAATGGAAATTATATATATTCAATAACACATTTAAAATATTATAATGATTTCATGCAAACGTAACATTGGTAATCTTACTATTCGGTTGGAGACTTGTTGGACATCCCCATTGTCATACTCTCCTTTTTTGTTTGTTCGAGCTTTTTTCCACATATTAGCTCGTCCAAAATCACATTTTCTGAACGAAGGTAATTTTTTCTGCATAATAAACATATTGTTAAATATAAGAAAATAGTTAAACTTAAGAATATTCTTACCATTTCCTCGACAAGATTCACATAACCTCTTCTGGACATTCGATGATTATACTTGTTCTTCTTTCTTCGTGCTTGTTGTTGATTTCCCACATTCTATTTAAGTTTAATAGTTCAAAATAAAAATGACAAGAAAGTGACAAATATTGATGTTCTTAATGAAAAGTTTAATACCTCGAACTCTGTAGATAATCTCAATTTGACAAACTCTTGCCAATGATGTGTTTCAATTATGTGGGAGTACATCGAAGGTGGATGTAACAAAAGTTGGGGTTCATCCTAAAAAGGGATAATATATTGTGTCGTTAACCAAGACTTGAATTGACAAAATGCAATGCCTGCAGTTCTGAGAATAGCCTTCTTACTTCTACCATCAATTATGAAAACACCCTAAACATTTAAAAAACTTGATTATTACTTTTCAAGTATAATATTAATATAATACATCAACAAAGGAAAATATACATACCTCAACAATATTAAACAATTTTTTCTTGAAGTCAGTCGGTACACACTTCCAAGATGTATATGTAATCGGGATATGAAATGCACAGTAGATCCAATGAAAGATTTTAACTTATATCCATTGTTTCCAATCGGTACTCCATCATCATTATATTCAATCAACTTTTTCTCCCTTACACTCCTAATTTTTGTTACCTCATGCATAATAGTCGGTCCTCGCGTTTGCCTTTTCTTTTTGTTTGGTATTTCATCTTGCTTCAGTTTCATATTTTTATTGACATTATCCAAACCAAGTTGCAAGTCCTCATCACTTGCTATCTCCATGGTGTAAGAATTATCCTGAAAAATAGAATAGAGTTTAGATCCTCAATATAAAATACTTGTCTTGCTTGGGATGCCAGTATGAAAAAATCATTCTTGTGGCCTATTCTATTTAAGTCAACTAACATAAAATACTTGGATTTTCTTCTTTTTATTTGTGGCTTTACCATATTTCGACCTTGACTCACCGCATTCAAGACACACAATTGCATTGACATATTCCTTTCGATACAAGCAACAATCATTATGGCATGCATGAATCTTTTCATATTTCATTCCTAGTGCACCTAATATTTTCTTTGCTTCATACATTGATGTACAGAGGTCATTAGTAGAAGGTAAGATATCCTTTAATGCTTTTAGTAGTTCTGAGAAACTAATGTCACTCCATCCATGTCTAACTTTTAAGTTATACAATTTCACTAATGTAGACAACTTGTTGAACTTTTTGCATCCTTCATACAATGGTTTCTCAGCATCATTAAACAACTTTTCGAATCCATTGGGATCTTTTGAATATTGCTCATGAGCAATTTCAACCATTTCTTTTATATTTCCAACATCATTCTCTTCATACCTACACTTAGGGGATTTTCCATGCAAGGATGAACTAGGAAGTTCCTCACCATGCCAAAACCAAATCTTATAACTTTCATCAATCCCATTAAAATATAAATGATCTCTAATATCATTGCTATTATGTCTTTGACAATTTCCATATTTCAAACAAGGACAACATATAGTAGTATTATTTGTATTGAAAAATCTAAATTTGATGAAGTTTTCCATACCCAACTCAAATTCTTTAGATAATCTACCCTTTGTCATCCATGATTTATCCATACTTATAATAAGCTAATCTTGGAACTACAAAAAAATATTACAATAATTCAAATTAGATAACTCATACAACTTATAAAATTTGTATGAAATTGATATTTATAGAGAACTTAAGAACTTGACCTCTCAAAAATTTCAAATGTGTGCTGATGTTGTAATGAATAGATGGTTTACTAAATTCAAAATCTTAAAAATTAAATGGTGTAAAGAGCAACTACAACCACTTTTGTATTATACTAAAGTAGAGACCGATGATTTCAAATGGAATCAAATGCTTTCAAATTCTAAATGATGTGCTAATTTATGGTTGAAGGACACTTTTCTTTATACATTGTTTTCAATATAACGGCCAAACATGTGAGAAGACAATTCTAAATGATGTCTAATTTGTAGTCAAAGAACGATAATAATTACAAAAATGAACAGATAAACTTGAAACAAGGTACATGAAAATAAATTGCAGATGCAATTAAAATAAAATAAGGCTTACCAGACGGCGCGATCAAAGCACGAAGCAAAGAGTGGTTAGACCGGTCGAACAGAGCACGAGAAACGATCGAAGCACGAAGCATAGAATGGCTAAATCGGTCGATTGACAACAAAACCTATAAGGCTATTGTGATAGGATGGTCTTCTCCCACTATGAAGAATGCTGATGACAAAGAAGTTTTGAAATCCAAGATCCAATGGTCTAAAGCTGAAGACGAAGCCTCATTCAGAAATTCTGGAGCCTTAAATGCTATATTTAATGGAGTGAATCACAACATATTTCGTCTAATCATTACTTGCATGTCAGCTAAAGAAGCTTTGGGCATCTTGTCAGTTGTTCATGAGGGAACTTTGAAAGTCAAGTTGACCAGACTGCAACTTCTAACTTCAAAGTTTGAAAATCTCAAAATGCAGGATAATGAATCGATTACCAAATTTAATGTTTAGTTACTAGACATTGCCATTAAGTCATTTGTCCCAAGAGAGAAAATTTATAAAGAAAAGCTGGTTAGAAAGTGCTTAGGTTTTTACCTAAGAAATTTGATATGGAAGTAATAACCATTGAGGAAGCGGCATAACATCTCCAAAATGAAAATTGATGAACTATTTGACTCTCTTTTAACCTTTGAAATGTCTATGGAAGGAAAATCGGAGAAACGAAATAAAGAAGTGACTTTACAGTCCTCAATTAAAAAGAAGCACGATGATTTGAATAAGGAGAATGATGAGCCTCTTGCTGACTCTATTTCATTCATGTCTAAACAATTCAATCGTGTTCTCAAACAATTTGAAAAGAAGTCAGGAAATCCAAGCACCCTAAGTATTAGATCAGAAGGAAATCTTTCTCCTAGACAGTCTAAATCCCAAAATTTTCGAAGGGAACCTAACAAGTTGGCTTTACCAGCTACCAAAACAAGGAGAAATCGTTCAAATGTAGAGAATGTAAAGGTTTTGGTCACTTTCAAGCTAAATGTCCAAATTTTTTAAAAAGGGAAAATAAAAGCTATGTATTGACATTGTCTGATGATGACTCTGACAGGAGCCGTGACTTTGAAGTTGATTGATGCGTTAGGCAAAGGAGAGGAAAATAAGTATGCATCTTATGTATGTGTTGATCTCCATGCGTCGATGGTCATGAATTTGAAGAAAATGTACAATATGCGTTTAAGCATGTATGCATTGACCATGCACTCCTGTTACAACTTTTTTCGCTTTTTCGCCAAGTATAACGAGAATGCAAGTTTCTCGGGGTGATCCGGGGTCGAACACAGGGACATGTAACTCAATAAAATTTGTGAAGTGATGCATTTGAGGCAGTGAATAAAAATAAAAAGACAGAAGTTAATGGATAATGCACTACTCCTACTCCTAACTAAACAGATTGAGCAATGGAAGTTTAACTATGAGAATTGGTAGAGATATGACAATCGTTAACGCATAACAAGATGCATGAAAAAATACAATTTTCGAGGGGATAAATTCACCGCAGCATTTAGTTTGGTTGCAAGGGTAATCCCAGCTCGCCACACTAACGCATCGCAAACCTTTCAGTGGTCTGCCTCATGCTTATATCTCTATAACGCATAGTTGTGTTGAGCATAAGATTATTCTTATCTCTAGGAACACTGCTTACTTTGCTTAGTGAGTTCCACTACTTACCTCCTCAGGCAGTAGTTATAGCTACCAGCTCATAGACAAGCATTGCGATAGCCTCGCACTAAGAAAAGAGAATTGACTCACTATACTTACACAACGTACACCTCTCGGTGGATTGCTACATGCGTCATATCTCTATGTCGCATGATTGAGTATGCGATAACTATCGCAATCCATACTTAACTCACTGCAATGAAAGTAAAAGATGATAAAGAAGAAGAAGATGATGAATATGGTATTGAAGAAACTAAAGAAATGTGTTGATTACAAAATGTATTAATGTCTTAAGCCAAAATATAATACAATACAGAGATAAAAAGAAAGATGGAGGGCTAGATGTAGGCAATCTCTTGCTTCCTTCAGATGTCCGTCAAGGTTGCCGGTGGTGCCATGGGTAGGTCATGGAGTAGTCTCTCTCTAGCTCTATCTCTGGCGAAACTCCGGTCGTCACTCGGAATGGGCTGTGGAGGTGAAGAATCCTCAAAGAGTGTCTGCTCATGCTCTTCTCTGTGATCACAAGGATCTGCCTTAAGACAGAAGCTCGGATTCCTCGAATTTGGGCTCTAAGGCCCTATTTATAGAGCTCAAATGCCGACAGCAGTTGTGGTCCCGCTCTGAATCACTGCCACTTCTGACGCAGTAGGTGAAATGTCAACATCGTCTTATCCTTTTAATACTCCCAGGGTATGCGCTCATGCTTTCTTTCCCGAATCACCAACGTATTCCACCCACCTTGCGACCCCCCCTTCTATCATGGTTATTACTCTGTAGTCGCAACTTCCATGCGATCAACTTTTCGATGGTCTGGGATTCAACACATGCGATCGATTCCTGCGATAGCTACAAAAATAGATATTTTGACGTAGAATAACGCATAATATTGGGTTAGCAAAGATTTTCAGTACTGATCGACGCAAGCTCACTTTTTACATGAATTCTTAGTATTATCAACACATATTCTGCTTGTTAGCCCTCATAATTCTAAATAAAATGCTACAATAGCTTGTATTTCTACCAGCTATCATTGATGTCAAAGCTCTTGGTAGTAACATCTCTCCAGATACTTTTTCCTATGATAAATCCTAAATTTTATGTATTTGCTGACTGAAAGTAGCGAGAATAATTTTGTGTCTTTTAACCCCTCCCATAGAGCACTATTCAACAAATGATAAGACGACTTGAAGGTTCTTTATGTTAAAAAATAAAGGATTGAATCTTTAATGGCCGATAATCATAGACTTATTTCTACAATTGTATATTTAAAACGTGAACTAAATCTTCTCAAGGGAGAGAAAGACACCCTATGCAAGTCAGTGAGAATGCTAAACTCAAGGTTTGGAACTTTAGACAAAATTTTGTCAAAAAAAAAAAAAAAGCTGCTAGTAACAATGCAGTGTTAAGGTTCTCAAAAGGGGGAATTAGGGATAATCAGTCATCCAAACTCAAAAGAAAAATAGAATATTGAGATTGTAAGAGCTCAACTCCCTAAATCATAAGGTTGCCAAAGACATCTTCAAGAGATATAAATAAAAGACAACATCGTTAGTTCAAGCAAACATGGATATGGCACCATTGAGGAAAAAAGGGTCATAAAAGGCCTTTTTGTTTTCAGCTGTTTGAAACACCATATAGGTCTTTAAACATGCCTCACATGTCTCCTCCTACCAGAAATAAGTCTCCTTGAATGAAACGGATGTGAAGAGTGAAAGATGTACGACATAAATATAATGTTGTCTCAACTTCCCTCAGGTCACCTATCAAGGAAGACTGGTTCTTTGACAATAGCAGCTCCAGACACATGACAGGAGAAATGTGCTATATTTCTAATCTAAAGTCTGTGAGTTTTAGTCGTGTTACCTTTGGGGATGGAGCTATAGGAGAAATTGTTGGAAAGGGCAAATTGAACTTTCTTGGTCTTCCTTCTTTCAGTGATGTGATGTTGGTTGAAGGGTTTACTGCTAATCTTATTAGTATCAGTCAATTACGTGACCAAGCGCTGAATGTCGGTTTTACTCAAAGCACTTGTCATGACAAGTACACATTCTCCTGATAACTATTACTATGGTCTCCTAATGATTCTTCTCGAGTTTATCACTTATCCTACCAAGAAGAGACAAATTTGTGGCATAAACGCTTTGTCACATAAGTATGAAGTCTATTTAGAATGTTGTATCTAAAAAAGCTATTGTTGCCCTTCTCCCTTTGCAAGTTGTCAATGGAACTATGTATGGTGACTGCCAAGCTGGTAAACAGATTCATATACCTCATAAATAGGTACCTCATACTATTTCAAATCACATTATGGAATTTCTTTATTTGGACCTTATGAGTCCTATGCAAACAGAAAGTCTTGAAAGAGAAAGGTATGTTCTTATATGTGCTGATGATTACTCCATATACAATTGGGTGCATTTTCTTCACAATAAATCAGAAGTGGTTATTACTTTTCAAGTTTTATGTCTACAAGTTCAAAGAGAAAAGAAACTGTTTGTCATTCATATTAGCAGTGATCATGGTCATGAATTTGACAATTCTTAGCTTCATGAATTTTTCTCTTTTGCTAGTATCCATCATGATTACTCTGCCTCTCTTACTCCTCAACAAAACAGGGTTGTTGAACGAAAGAATCAGACTCTCAAAGAGATGGTCCGAGCCATGCTCCATGCCAAAAATTTGTCTTTCCACTTCTGGTTGAAGCTTTGAATATTACATGTCACATCCACAACTGTGTTGCTCTATGTCCAGGTTCTTCCAACAAGAATTATGAAATATGGATCAGGAGGAAACCTAGTGTCAAATATTTTCATATATTCGGTAGCAAGTGTTATATCTTAGTAGACAAAATCATTAGAAGAAAATGGGATTCCAAATCTGACGAAGGTATTTATTTTTGGGTTATTCCAAAAATAATAGGCATACATGTGTATAACAAACGTACATGATGTGTTATGGAATCTATAAATGTTGTAATTGATGATGTTGTGAATGGTTCAAATATTGTCTCTAGGGAAGAAGAAAGTAGCATGTTGCCTGTTGTTAGCTCCAATGTCTAGGACAGGTTATCTAGCAAGTGTCCTGAAAGCTAGAATGAGAATAGCAAGGATATGACTCAAGAATGTGAAGTTAGTGAGAAATAACCCTCGAGTAAGGTTTGTAAAAATTGTCATGTTTCTAACATAATCGAAAGCTTAGAAGAAGGTGTCTCCACTAAAAGAAAACAAAAAGTTAACTATCTTGAGATGATAAGTGACATATGCTTTACCTCATCATTTGAGCCAAAGAATGTCAAGAAAGCCCTTGTTAATGAATGTTGGGTGAATGCAATGCAGAAGGAACTCGGTCAGTTTGTGAGGAATGATGTCTAGACTTTTTTAAAAAATATATGATGAAAATGGATCTTTAAAATGTCAAAGAATGTCAAGGAAATCCTTGGTGATAATGTGAATGCTATAAGGACAAAATGGATCTTTAAAAAAATATCTGATGAAAGTGGAAATATGACTAGGAATAAAGCTTGCTTAGTTGCTCAAGAGTATACTCAGATTGAAGGAGTATACTTTGATAAAACTTTTGCTCCCGTGGCTCGACTCATAGCTATAAGATTACTTTTAGGTATCTCGTACTTACTGAAATTTAAATTGTTTCAGATGGATGTGAAAAGTGTCTTCTTAATGGGTACTTGATTAAAGAAGTGTATGTTGAGCAACCTAAAGGGTTTATTGATCCCTCTCACCCTAATCATGTGTATAATCTAAAAAAGGCTCTTTATGGCCTTAAGCAAGCTCATAGAGCCCGGTACGAATAGTTGACCCAGTTTCTTGTTGAGAATGGTTATTGTAAAGGACAAATTGATAAAACTATATTTGTGAAAAAAAATCTAATAAAAATTTTATTGTTGTTCAAATCTATGTCGGTGATATCGTTTTTTATGGGATGCCTCAGAAGATAGTTGATCTTTTTGTGAAACAAATGAAGAAAGAGTTTGAAATGAGTGTGGTAGGTGAACTGACCTACTTGCTTGGGTTCCAAATCAAACAACTAGAGAGGGCATATTTATTTCACAAAGTAAGTATGCTAAAAGCATTATGAAGAAATTTGGGCTTGCACCCACACACTCTAAGCTTACTAAAGGTGTAAATGGAGAGTGTGTTGATGAAAACTTATATAGAAGCATCATTGGTAGATTGTTATATCTCACTGCTAGTAGATCAAACATTGTTTTTGTGGAGTCTGTACTAGATATCAATCTTGCCCGAAATTTGATCATCACTTTCGTGCCAAGAGAAAAACAAAGTATATCAATGGGATATGTGACTATGGTTTATTTTATACCTTTGACACAAATAGCTCTCCTGTAGGCTATTGTGATGCTGACTGGGCAGGGTGTTCTGCGTAAAGAAAGAGTAGTTCAGAAGGTTGTTTCTTCCTTGGAAGCAATCTTATATCATGGTTTAGCAAGAAACAAATTTATGTTTTTCTATCTACTGCAGAAGCTGTATACATTGCTGCAGACAATAGTTGTACTCAACTGATGTGGATGAAACAGATGCTGAAGGAATATGATGTTCCACAGGAAGCCATGACTTTTTACCGTGACAACCTTAGTGCTATCAATATATTAAAAAATCTTGTTCAACACAATCGAACCAAACACATTGATATACAACATCACTTCTTTCATGATCTTGTTGAAAATAAGTAAATTTTTGTTGAACACGTTTGTACTAAAGATCAACTAGTCAATACATTTACTAAAGCCTTGGATGCAACTCAGTTTGAAGCCTTAAAGGCAAGTTTGGGCCTTTGCAAAATTATTTTATAACAATTAATTAATAGGTGTTGTTTTTGGCAGGTTTTGGCCTTTATTGTAAGCAAGCCTATTAATTGTACTCTATTGATGACCCATGCTCAACTTAATGATGTGATTAGTTTAAATTTGAATTTAAGTAGATGGTAGTTATTAATTAAGGCGCTAATCCATTCCAATGTGGTTGTACATCTTCTTCCCTATGTTGCTCCAACTGCTCGAGTGCTCTGATTTGTGTAGTGTACTTACATGATGGTGAATACTAGGAAGAAGACTTATGTTCCTAAGAAAAATATAGTTCGTTACAAAGAGAAAGCTAATCGAAAGAAGATTGCTGAAGTAAATGCCCCTACGACTACTACCAACACTTATGGTGTTCGAATGCAAGGGTTACACTCTTCTTCAAATAATAATCTTGTTGCTTCTCGTTCCATCAAGAAGAAGAGATCGAATGTTGGTTCTCTAGTCTCTATTAAAAGGAAGTTTAACTTGTTGACCATAACCACCTTGACTATGACTGATCTTATGGGATCGGGTAAGACACTTTTAGCTGACTCTAACAAATCATCTTTTAGTAGTTCCTCTAAATCTGAACAAGATTACCGAGTTGTGAGTTGTATTTCTGAGCAAAATGTTCTTTTAATCATGGTGAACCTTATAGTAAAGAAATTAGGGTTTCTGAACCGTCTATTTTTTATAGATCGAATGTTCCCTCTACAATTGAAATTAGTCCTGTTACCGAGAATGTTCATGTCTCTACAACTAGCTCTGACGTTCTTCGGTTGTTGTTAGTCCAACTGAATTGATTGATCAGGTTGTGCATGAGTCTAAGTTGATTTTTAGTGGTAATGTTTCTGGTTCTGCTCCTAATGAGCCCGTTGTGGTATTGCATGTGTGTGAGAATCAAAGTGTTGTTGAAAAGTCTATTGAATTCGTTTTTGTTCATGTTGTTGATGGTGGGTTTGATAAAATTGAAGTTTTATATAATCAAGTGCGTGATGAGTCTGTTAATTTGTTGTCTACGAGTGATAATGTTGACAAAGTGCAAGATAGGAGTGTTAATCTTGAATGAGTTAATATTGATCGTGACCAATTTAAAAAAAGGGGAGAGTTCTACAAAACCCTCAGGTAAGATGATATTCATCTTAGGCAAAAGTTACAGAAGATGCAAAGATTTGTTCTGAGTCTTCAAAAGAAAAATATGACGAAGAAAATGTTGAAGACGTATCTAAGTCTTCTAGAGACTGAAGGTGATCAGGAGTTCTGATGATGAGTCTGAAAAGGTCCATAGGTTAGTCGCTTGTGCATGTACACGAGGTCAAAAGAAAAGGACAAAACCTTCCTCTGTTCCTCATGTGCCTTTTGATGGTGTCTTCTTTCACTATGAGGAAAGTGTCTTCTTTCAGAACTTTGTGATCAAGAGGAAGATTTTTGCTGAAAAATAGTTGTCAAAAAAGGCACAAGAATGACTTGATATTATGGAACTGATTGTTAAACCTGATATGATGAAGACTATTTTGAACCTTAATCCTTATTATCTCAAACTTGTCGGAGAATTTATTGTGAATTTTTCGTTTTCTTTTAATGATATCAATTCTCCTAACTTTCGAAAGGTTCATGTCAGATGCCACAACTTTGTTTTTACTACTGGTGTGATTAATTCTTTTCTTGATAGAAATATTTCTCCTAACACTCGTGAACAATGTCTTTCTATGAAAGATTTGGTTTCTAAATTGACTAGAGGTATGAAGAATGTTTGGCCTAAGACTGGGCAACTTTTTCTACTAAGCTAAGTGCTAAATATGCTGTGTTATTTTGCATTAGGATTGCAAATTGTTGCCCTTCTTCTCACCACTCTGGTCTATCTACTGCTCTAGCTACTTTCTTATATCAAATTGGAAAAGGTGCTACTTTTGACTATGGGGCTTTTGTCATTTGCTAGCTACAGAAGCACGTCGGTTCTCAGGCACGACCGGAAGCATGAGCTTACTATGTTGTTGGCCGTGATGAGACAGGTTGCTAATGATCCTAATCAAGTTGGGCCTTCTTCTTGATATTTTCTTTAAGCTAGAGGGTGAGCTGATCTTGGTCTAATGTTTATTCAGTTGTTTTTCTTGCTTGCTCTGTTGGTTGGTTTGTTAGACGTCAGTAGTTGCGAACGTTAGTTTGGTGTTTAGGCATTTTCTTTAAGCCAGAGGATGAGTTGGTCTTGGTGTAGTGTGTTGGGGTTGATACCCTAAATCTCGTAAGGTTCTATAGTTTGTAAACCTTATACGAAAAAACTTGTAAGTGATTTATAATATATGATATTTTATTCACTTTGTCTATGAAATATATGATATTTTAGTTGCATTAACCACAAATCAATAAACTAACATCCACGGTTATCATTGTAACTTAAATATGTATGTGGAGACATCCAAATGGATCAGGTTTAAGTGATAACCTAAATGGTCTGTAATATATGGATAAGGTTGGGTACCTTATCCTAGTGATACTACGAGTATGTCCCACTTTGTAGATGTTACAAATGTTATAAAGTACTACAAATGATTTAATACTAATCATTCATGTATTAGACATGCGAGCGGGGATAGTCTATATGAAGGACTTTGTATAAGGCCGGACCACAAAATGCTTAGTCTCATTATATAATGTTATTCATAATAGAGACTTTCATTTCACTAGAATTACCATAGGTAACATGACCTTAATCCTGAGTGAGTTTTGAACTCCTGCCTAAGAGGGCGGTCCTTTGATTTGTATGGGTGAAAGTGGCAAGATCGTCTGATTGGGGAGTTGGGAACTCAACTACACAAGATGGAATTCAATCCTTCACCAAAGCAAGCATAAGTAGATAAATTGCTCCCTTAAGGACTGATTCCGAGTCTTGAACAATGTGGCGCCACGCCCTTTCCTAGCCCAAGAGGGGTTTAGTCATAGTGGGACTATGATCTATTGTTCATTAGAGGGATCAGTGGTACTTAAGGAGTTAGAGGTAATTATAGTGGCAAAACGGTAATTTGGTCTAGTTGTACTTACGAGTAATTTGTGAAGGGTCATCGTATTGTTGATTGGTTATATCCAATGGACATAGAGATATATCTATAGTGTAAAGTGTGCAGCTGTCGTTCTTTAGTGGAGTGCCCGATAGTTAACGGATGGTGGATAATGTAATTAAAGAGTTTAATTAATTATTCACGCACCGTTGGAGCTTCAAGCTACAAGTCCATAAGGTCCCCTTGGTAGTTCAAAAGAATTTAGTTGAGAATCAGTTTTTGGGTTAATTTGAATTGTTCAAATTAATAAGAGGGAATTTAATTATATATGATATAATTAAATTGATTCAATTATATATAATATAATTGACATAATGTATTTGATACATCATAGTTTACTTGGAGGAATAAATATTTGAATATGATTCAAATATATTTTCTATGAATGAGATTCATAGTTGTTAAATTTAATAGAAATATGATTTATATTAAATGCCATAAAATAGAGAAAAAGAACTATAGTTTACATTGTATATGATGCAATATTAAAACTATAATTTATAAATATAATATGATAAGTTGGTTATCATATTTATTTATATTATTAATTATTTTGGATAATTAATTCCTTTTTCTCTCTAACTATCTTAGTGGGTGGTTAAGTGGTTTTGTGGAAAATTGAGATAAATAAAATAAGATTTTATTTTTCCTTAGAGTATCTAGACGACAAAAACACAAAGGTTATACGATAGACTTTGAGATCTACACGATTGAAGAACTTTCCTAGACGATAGTGTTGTTTTTCCTCAATCGTCTTCCTCCTCTAAACTTATAAACTCCCTCCTAACCAAAATAGCCAGAGCCCACCACCCATTTCTCACCCTGAAAATGCCGAGGTCACCAAGTGGTAGTGTCTTCTCTCTTTGGTTCGAGTTTTCTTGTTGTTTGAGGGGTTCAAGAGTGTTCGAAGAGTTCGTGACAGTTCAAGGATTTACACGAAGAAGAGTTCTTCAAAGGTATAATCACTTTAACCCTATTTATAGTTTAAAAGTATGCTGTAATTTTTTATTAAGATGCATAATCTGTATATTTACTGTAAATGTTTGTTTTCAATCGAAATGGGAGTTGGATGATCCGCTTCCACTCATAGGTTCTCTGTAAAAACGAGTTCCCTTATAGTGTTTGTTCAGTTGCTTTTCTTACTTTCTCTATTGGTTGGTTTGTTGGACTTCAACAGCTGTGAACTTTAGTTTGGTTTTTGAGTTGTTTCTATTTAATGTTTGTTTTGTTGATGGGCTGATGTGTTATTTGGTTTTTTGCTACCTCGTATCAGTTACAGACTTGTTCTTATGAACCTTTTGTTTTCTTTTATGGATTATCAATTGATGCCTTCTTTATCTTCCCTTAGTGAATGATTGTTATGGGATGTTTGTGTTGATTTTGTCCTGTCTTAAAAAATTTATATCTTAGCTGAAGGGAGATTTTGTTAGAAACAATAATATTGGCTAAATATATTTGTTCAAGATTTCTGGCATTATTTTCTTAGGCTTTCTGGAGCTGTTTCTGCTCTTGTCTTTGGTGTCTCAAAGACTCTTTCAGTTGCCAAATTTGCATAATATTTCTTTCCTTATTTATCATATTCTACAAAATATTTTATTTGGAATATTTTTCTTTCTGGTGTGCTGACGATTTTGTGTGAGAATATTTTCCATCATTTCGTTGTGCTATATAAGCTCAAGAAGTTCTCATGCTAGGTTTGCCACTTCTATTATTTTGTGAGATTATTATGTAAGCTCTATGGACTTTTTGCAAGCTCTACACTGTTTTTCAAGAAGAATATCTTTGTGATTTTTGTGGCAGTGTGTTCTTTACTTGTTCTTGCTACAATTCACAAAGGTTGATCTAACTTAGGGGGAATCTAAAATTTTGTTCATCGAGAAGGATTTCTCAAGCATTAGAGGAAGCCTAAGGTATTATTCATCAAGAAAGAAGTTCTCATTACTTAGGGGGAGCCTAAGTTCACATGTGAAGGGTGTTCACAAGTAGGAGAAAAGATATCATCTCGTGAGAGGGAGCCTCACACACTTCGGGGGAGCCTAGATGTTTCGACACCAATATTCACATATACTTAGGCGAGCCTAAATTCAAGAGAGGTAGTCTCACATCTAGGGGGAGCCTATGTGCACGACAAAGTCAAGCTGAACGTATGTCACTGTAATTATTGTTAATTTACATATAAATACAACGTTGTTATCCTTGACATTTATATATTAGTGGATTTTCTTTCCAAGCACATTGCCTCCCAGACGTAGGTGTTTTATCACTGAATTGGGTTTACCAACCTTGGTGTGTTTATCTTTTGATTTACTTTACATTGTTTTATTATCATCTCTGAATGTGCTAGGACTTCGTGTGAGATAGTAGTAAAGTGAGACTAACCACTTTCCAAAATTTAAGTTTTAATTTTGTGTATAGTGGATTTTAAAAATGATGAAAAGTTCAGGTATTAAATTTGTGATTTTGAAAGTTCAAGAGTAAGAATATACACAAATTTCAAAGTTTAGGAGTTACAGTTAAAATGAATGGAACTAATGCAATGGACTCCATTTATATATGTGACTATGAAAAAGTAATATAGTAATGAAAGTGTAGGAGTGCGACCAAGTTCCACATAAGTTAGGTAAGGGAAAGATTCATGGTATACAAGTAAAGACAGTTATCTCCATTGGTAGGAGACGTTTTCGATGAAACAAAAAATAAAACCATGAAGTTAATGCTCAAAGTAAAAATATCATATCATTGTTGAGATATTTAGAGATCCCTAACAAGAAGACGAGTACTTTATAAATTAGAGGATGAATGAGATTAAGAAGTCGATTACAAACATGAATACTTAAAAGTTAATGTTTTTTTTTTTTTTTTTTTTTTTTTTTTTTTTTTTTTTGAGGTTGGTGATTCAAAAATCTTACCTCACATTGATTTAATTCTATATAAATATATATATATATATATATATATATAATACACTATCCTAAAAGAGACTATGTGTATGGAGAATCTTACAATGGCCTCTTTTTGCCCTTACATTTTTCATAAATTTTCATATCGTCCTTTTTTTTTGTCGAGTGGTTGTGACTTTTTGAGTATAGGTGTTCGTTTGAGAGACAATGGAGGTGACTTTTTTGATTTTGAGTTTACAAAATAAATTTATATATTTAAAAAATAAAATCATAGGTTGAATAACTGCAACTGATATTGACAGGATGCGAGACACGATGCAATAGATGCCAATTGGATGCATCTGTTCGAGGTGGAGGTGGTTATACACATTGAATTGGTACATCAATTCTTCCAATGCAGATGTGAGATGTACATGTAAAAGAAAAACAAAATAAATACTTGCATTTCTATTTTTAAAAAAAAAAAAAAAAATAACTCCAACAGATCCGAAGTTTAAAGAAAATTAAAAAAAAATAGAGAATTTAATTGATTGAAAGTAATAATTATTGCACTGAAACAATGCATCCTTTCATGTGATTTCATGTGACTGCACAGTAAATATATAATAACATTATAAAATTTACTACGTTATATATATTACAATCTTGGAATATTAACATATCAATTCAATAATTTAATTACTAAAACAATTTTTCTCTCTTTATACGAGATATTAAAATAAAAATTGTTACATTATCTAACTTTTAAGAGTTGTTTGTAACTAAAAAAATTGTATATTAGTTATTATATGTCAAAAAATTATTATTTAAAAAAATAATTAAAATTACAAGATTTCACGTGCATGGTAGTTATTTCTTAACTAATATACATGTAGAAGGCATATTATTTCACTATTTACTATCTTCAATCTAAAACTATTTGGGCTGATTTAGAATATTATGTAAGTTTATTTTGGGTTGATTTATAATTCTATTGTATTTGAGTTTCTAAATTTGGTAAACCAACCATAACTTATGTAGATAACATTTGACAATTTCAAGAATTAAATTTATTTCAAAAGATCTATCATAACTCCCACTTATAAGAACAAGAAAGCTCTCAACGACACGTATGAGAGTAAGTTATGAAAATTCAAGATATGCACATAATACTTTGGACATGAATAATTGATGCAAAATATTTTGAAGAAGATGATGCTAAGTTGGAAAGCCAAATGATATCCACCCAAATGGAATCATATAGAAAAAGAGAAAGAGAGAGGTATGCAAAATTTAGCTTTCTGATAAGGATGTGACAAAAAGACTCAAGCAAATCAAATGGAAGAGATTGCCTTCAACCTGAATGAGTGAATAAGTTAGTGAGTGATATATACCTAAATGGTGGATTTTTTTTTTTTTTTTTTTTTAATATCTGTCAGTGTTCAAGCCAACATACGTGCATTTCGACTAATATAACAGGTAACCTTTTGATCTCCTACGTTATTAGAATTTAAAGAAAACTTGAATCTTAAGCACATAACCACCATTAGAGATATTCATTTAATTCATTAGAGATCCTCTCAAACAACGCAGGAAATCACTGATTACAGGGAAAATAGAAGAGGGAGTAAGGAGAAATTTGTCTTCGTTGATTGATGAACACACCTCGCTCCTAGACCATAAATGTTATAATATTTAAATTTTAACTTTAGGAAATTATGTTGTAACATAAAGTTGGAAAAATATTGTTGTATTTATTAGGAAATTTTTTAATGTTTTATTTAAATGAAAATGGAAATACTCCATTTAAAGAATTGGTTTTTTTTTTTTTAAAAAAAAAATATTTGGTTGAAAACAAATGTGCTAAAAAAAATAATAAATTAAAGAAAAACAAAGATGAGAACTTTTCCCATAGAGAATCCGATCTGCGAAACTAAATGGAGAATTTTGCAGGAACTGGGATTGAAATAGGCAGCAAAGGCATTCATGGACATCTCTAGCCTCTGTCGAAGAATTTGGCACGAAGAATGAGGGACAATCTCTTTGAAATAAAGAAACTTTTATTAAGAATGTACAAGGATGGACACTTTTGAGACAATACTTTTTAACTCTCAAAACTCACTCACTTAACTTACAAAGGGAGACATCTCTTCTATTTATAGGTGTAAGATCTTTGGAACCCAAGCAAAAAGATCTCTCTTGGTTCTTCTTGGATTTTACAAATATTCTAGATATTTCTATAGATTGTCCTTATCTAAAGGAATTCTCGAATTCCTTGGAGCTTATCGAAAGCCTAAGATATTTCTATATCTTTTCTTTGAGATATTTATTTACAATCTTCTAGATAAACTTAGGGATACCTAATATTTATACTTAAGCTATTTATGTAGATACTTCAAGAAGTTTCTAAAATAGTTAATATTGCTTCTACTTCAACGACCATATGAATTGAATTCATTGATTTCCTCTCAAATCCATATCTTTTATTTACCACTAAATCAACTCACGAAGGATTTATATATATATTGGATTATATTTGATGTTAAAAAGAAAGAAAGGAAAAAAAAAAAGGGTGGGAATCAAAATCCACTCCCACCCACCAAAATCCTAGCGTGGAATTTTCCCAAGAAACAAACAGAAAATTGGTTTGCCTCCATATTCTCAAAATAATGCCCCCACCACACCACACCATAGATATGCTCTAAAACCACTTTATTACCTATAAAAAGCATTTTTCTTCCTTTTTCTCCTTTGAACTTCTTTAACATTTTTGGAATATACGGCGCTAGAGAAAGAGATTTCAAAATAATACTCAAATTCAATGGGTTCAGTTTTTACATGTTATCCAAACAAGATCTTTCTTTTTTCTTTTTTCCTTCTTTTTCTTCCTTTTTCAAACAACTTTTACATTATTTTTTTTCAAGTACAATAGGAGAAAGAGATTTGAATACGAAATTAAATCTTTTAGATAAAGTGATGGGATAGAAGGTATGTAAGGGTATTGTAATAATTGTAAAAGCTATCTAAGACGATATATATAAGTTATATTTGGATGAAAAAGAATGTCTTTATTTAGAAGAGTTAATAAAGATAGAATTGTGAAATTAAGTCATCTTGGTTTGTTTAAGTTTCACGTGTCTAAAAAGATGAAGACATATGAGGTTTTTGCATGATTTATAAATACATTTTATTAGAATATAAACAATTTAGATGTGAAGTAATCTATATAAAAAAAAAGTTATTAATACTTTGATTTTGAGATATACTATTATATGTTTGAAGAAATTGACAAAAGAAGAAGAGAGATAATCAGTTAGAAGAAAAAACTTTTATTAAGAAAATACATATATAACTTTTTAATTTCTAATTTTGCATAATTTTCTTTAATTTTTCTTATCTTGACCTACAAATGAGACACAACTCCAATTTATAGGTGTGAGATCGTTGGGGCGCAAGTGTAAGGATATTTACCTTTTTTGAATTAATCTAAAATAACTTAGATATTTCTGTGAGGTTTATCATTCTTTAAATAAATTCTCTAGAAATATTCTTTGGAGCCAAATGAATCCTATGATTTTTCTAGAACATTTATTATGAGATACGCATCTACAATCTTTTAGATAAATCTAGAGATGTCTGATATTTACACTTAAGTTATTCATGTAGATACTTGAAGAAGCTTCTAGAAGTTTAATTTTAAAAAACTTGTTTTTGTTTTTAGAATTTGACTTTGTTGATGCTAAAATCTAAATAGGGGGAAATGGTCTTGCATTCACGTGATAATAACAGTAAATTTGTTTGATACGAGAAGAATGTGATTTGCAAAATAAAGAAATCTACTCACAATCTGGTGCTTGCCAAATATGCTATGATGCTTAAGTCAAAGAGTGAATCAGTGTATAAGTTAATCGTTTGTGAGTGGAAAATGAAATTACTTCTTCAGGTACTATCATGATGTATTTATAAGACTTGTTGACCTAGGTTGTCTCGATAAGGTTTTAAAGTCACTTTAGGCTAATTCTTCAACTCACTGGGCCAAGGGCACACCCTAATTCTAATTTTTGTCAACCACGGTCTTGGCTAAGGTCGAGCATTTTCCCTAGGCCCATTTTGGTCCTAGAGTGATGCTTTGGGTCGAGGCATTCGTGTGACATGTTTTATTAGCTATTTCGCTAGGCTTTGCCTCAGCCTTGATCGAGGGCAATCACGTTAATTTAGGCCTTGACCCGAGCTATCAACCTCTCATTGGCCCATTTTGGGCCTAGGGTGCTATTTTTTGCCTAAACCATGTCATTTTCTCTGTTTTGTTGTTTTAGTCCTTATTTTAATTATGTCGATTATACCCTTCGATACAAAATCACCCATAGCACAAGTGTTTCTTTAAAAACATAATTGAAAAATTGAGAGAAAACAAACATAAATTTTAAAAATGGAAAACTAAAAACAAAATCATTACCAAAGGAGTCTAGAAAAATTAAATTGAAGAAGTAGCGATATACGTTCACATTTTGAATCAAGCTCGAGGAATGTCATATTAATTATCATTGAGCTAAGCTGACTTTTGCAAAAGAAGACTATTTATAATCCAATGGTATAATATGACCAAAAACAAACAATTTTAAATAAAAATAGTCAATTGAGCTAGAAAAAGGAGAAAAAAAAGATAGGAACACACTACATTAGGTTTAAATTAATTAATAATTAACTATAATTATAACTAATAACTATATTTTGCTGAGAAAAAAAATAAATATGAAGATCAATCATCAATTATGAAATACAAAACTGGTAATTACTATCTGAATAAATAATTATTAATATTTGGATATAATAACTTTTAAATTTTTTAAAAAAGCTATCAACTGAAATTTCACAAAGAAGAATGCAAAGTTGTGGGCTATCTTGGAATAGGCCCAAAAGCCCAAATCTAATCCAATTTACTGAGCCCAAGGCCTTTTCATCCTCCTAAATGGCAACAACCAAAAGCCCAACTTCTCTGCTTTCGCTCTCATCCTTCAAAAGGCCCATCTTTGATTACAGTGGAATGTTGAGGAGTAAATAATTTGGGTAATTGCAATCGGTCCTAGTTTTAGGGTTAATATTTAAGTGTATAGTAATATTTTAAAAGAACTACAAATAGAGCGAAATTTATCAGTGATAGCCTCTATCGCTGATAGTCTTCTATGAATGGTAGACTCTATTGTTGATATATCACTATTAGCGATATAATCTATCATTCATATATTCCGATAGCTGGATCTAAATTTTATTATATTTATAAATTTTTTTATATTGTGTTATATTTGTTAATACTTTGGATTTAATTGTTATATTTACAACTGCTCCAACAAGCTTATATTTCTACACATAAATATTAAGTAATGCAGTATGGGGATAATTTTCATTGTAATTTGGGCTAAAAGCCCAAAAGCTTACCTTGGCTAGGGCCAAGTTTTGAGGTGACTCATCTTCTAGGTGTGCATCTTCCACATCCCTAGCTAAGAAGACCCTTATAAATTTGGTTCAATATCTTTAAGTTTGATTTGAGAGGAAGACCAAGAAAGTTAGACCCTTTATATAAATACAATATGTTGACTCCAACAGAGGTAATTCCATCTTCATTGTCACTATATTAATATTAACTTATTGGACCTATTTTCTCCATTTTTCTGATTGGTGTAATAAGCACTACACTAATACGTATTTTTCTCTGTTTTTTAGAGCTATTCATCCTCGAGATTAGGAGTTTGAGTACAAAATCTCCTAGATCACCCACTCTGATGTCATTTTAAATCACCAATTGGTTCAAAAACTTAAATTAATGGATAAAGATAAACTTAAAATTATATTATAAAACAGAAATCGCGAAGAAAACTACCCTGCTTCCAAACTAATTGAATCAAGCCTCAAATGTATCTATTGACTACCAAGCAAGAACATAAAAGAAACTTGGTAGGAATTAACATATCTATGGTTTCGACAATTTACCTTTGTAGGTTGAAGATTACACGGGCAAAGCAAATTTGATTATTATATTAGTAGGTTTAAATGATAAAATGCTCATTCATTCAATAGGTAGGAAAGAGCCCACATCCTATATCAGACTCATAATGGAGACTAAGATTAATAATGAAGACTAGGAGACTTTTTTTTTTTTATTAACTCAACATTGTATTGGAATAAGAATTAAAATTAGGAGTATACATGGGTAGGATTACGTTGGAAGATTTTTGGATCAATCCAAAAATTCGGATTGGGTGGCTTGGCTACACGAATTTCTCAAATAAGGTATCCAACTCAATCCAACCTAACCCTTAAAATTAGAGTTGAGTTAGGTTGGATTGTCGAGTTTTTTTTTTTCTTTTTTATTAACTTAAAATAATTAAATTTGTGTACAATACATACTAATAATTGAAATTTCATAAGACAATATCAAAATTCAAGATATCTTTTACAAACTTCATATAAACATCATAAAAATATATATGAGCTATATATATATATATATATGAGCTATGTGGACACGTGAGGTGGACGCGTGTAGCAAGAAATTGATGGTGGATACATGCATGCTTGACACATGGCAGTTGAAGGAAATGATAATTGCATGGGATAGAAATTATAAAAGAAGAATATGTGGGTATTGATGAGATTCAGGTTAATATAATGGGATTATGAGAATAGAATTATGGGAAATGATGAAGAAAACTCTCGGAAAACTAAAGTAGTGGTTGAAAATATAAAAGCTATTAAAGAATATTGATATAAATATAATAGTTATTGAAAATATAAGTATGCTAAGAACTTACTTGAGTTTTGGAATATCAACATGGATGTGTAGAATTGAAGAACCTTTATTAAATTTTCACAGAGTACAAGTTCTTTGTCTCTCAAGACAAAACACTCAAAAAGCTAAGAAAAGACATCTACCTCTAGATCCATATTAAGCTTCCTTTATAAACAGACGAGAAGCTTTTCATGCATTACATTAATAGGACACGTTGATAATTTATAATGACCCATTATCATGGATTGTAGGACACGTATTTAGAGAAGATGACACTTTTAAAGTCTAAAATTTTACCTGTACAATACTTTGACACATGTACAATACTTTTATCTTCATCTGCAATTTGAGAACTCTGTCTTCTACTAATTTGGATCGGTGATGCATGAAATTTGCAAATTCATTATCATCACCTTCTTCTTGAATGTTGGATGTATTTTCTTCTTGGTTTGTATTGGATTGAGACGAAATTTGTTAAAGAATGATGTTGAGTTCTTCTTCATTTGATACTTCTGCCATTGTAGCCATCAGTTTTGATTTCAGAATCAAGAATTGTCAACTTTTTTGTAAGTTTGGCTTCATATTGTAGGGATAGATGGAAAACCATTTTTTCATCACATTTTTTTGAAGCAACAACTGTGTTAAATTTGTCCCATCATTTGGTTCTGTATGTTCGGAAAAGACAGGAGATTCCATTTGATTCTATGATTGAGTAATTCCGACAAAAGATCCATGCCAGATGAAAATAATTTGAAAACATAGAGTTAAGTTAAAAGAATTTGAGAAAATATTATTTGAAAAGTACTTAAAACTTTCCAGAATTGGTTATGGCAGGATAGCTTCATTAAGGCCAAATATATCTCACAAATCATTAAACCATAATGAAAAATTATGAATACATGTTTTGTCAAACATTATGAACCAGGAGTGATTAAAATTGTTTAACCAAAACATATTGTACCAAGAATTTTGATAATTGATGTAAGAATAAGTTTGTGCAAGAAATTTATGGGAAGATCTTTTTTTGGTATAAATACTTTGATTCCATTTGGTTGAAGTTAGGACACGAAGAATCCTAACTTTTGAAAAGACAATTCTGTTGGGGTCATCTTTGTTTATATTATGAGTGGCTTCAATTGAATCGATATCAACAAGAATAAATTCATAAAATAAACGATTTTTTTGTGGATGACTTGGAATGAAATGGAAATTTGACGGAAATGTTTTTTTTTTTTTTATTGTTTCAGGAATTGAGTTATCTAGGAATTCCGACTCAAGAGTTATGATAAATGAAGTTTGGGTTTTATTATAGTAAGAAGTAGATGAAGATGATCGATAATTAAAAGTTTTGTTTGAAGGTATTACTTCTGAATTTTGAGAACTTGAGTTTGTAATGGCTTGGACTTAAGTAGTGGAATGAGTGGATGATTCCTCAATTTTGATAGGAGAAGAGTTTATTGTCAAGGTGGAAGGCCTTGAAGGAATGGATGATCCCAAAATATGAAATTTATTTGATAACAGTATTAGTTGAGGATTTTTTCCTTTTTGATCATTCATTGCTTGTGATGATTCTCCTTCAAAAAATTGAAATGCTTGAGAGTACGAGGCTTTGGTTTGCAGAGGTATTGATCGTTGTTGTTGTTCTTGATCACGATCATTCTTTTCTTCTTTCTTGCAAGTAGAACTCATTCTTTCTTTTCTTTCTGTCTTTCACTCTCTTTTTCACTTTTTCCTTGAATAAATTCTCTCGTAAGATAATCGAGAAGGGAGTTTGTACTTTCTTTTATAGCTTCAATTTTGAAGTGAAAATAAGAAAGTATTGCTTGCCATCTGGCAAAAATTTGTCGAGAAATAAGATTTTTAACATCCTTTTGTAAAACAATTGTAGTTTCTTTGCAATCAACACATATTAAAAAGTTTTTGTTGATTAAATCATTTTGGAGTTTGTACTTAAAACAATTGATAAAATTTTCTTTTTAATGGTTGACTATTTTTTTTTTTTTTTTTTGGATCCTAGCAAGATACCCGAATGATATCTAATTAGTCGTTCTTGACCATTGATAGATTGTTTGAGAATACCGCCATATTCTATATTTGATGCATCTGTTTCTACAATGACTGATGCATGTGGGTTGATGATGGATCAACATGGAAGACTCTTGACTAGATCTTTGATAGTTTTAATGATACATGTATGTTGATGAGTCCATGGAGGCGGAGATGTCCTAACTCTTTGATACAAAGGTTCACATGTTTGTCTCAAATTTGGAACAAAGTCTTATATATAATTTAAGCAATCTAAAAATCTCTGTCATTGATTTTTATTGGTGGGAATTTGTTAACAAATTCTATCAATCTTTGAATTGGTTTTGTCTTTCCTTAAAAAATATTGCCCTGAGAACCTTATTTTTTTTCTTGTTGAAATAGTTTTATTTTAGGTAAAAAAAACAACTAAACTATTTTGTTTAATTATTTTGTAAAACATTTTTAAATGTTTAAAACGTTGTTCTATGGATTATGAAAAGATTATAACATCATCAATATAAATAATGGTGAATTCATGATATAGGTTAAAAATGTCATTCATTATATTTTGAAATTCAGATGGGACATTTTCTAGTCCAAATGGCATTGCATTCCATTTGTACTGTCCAAATGGAACATTGAATGTTGTTTTATAGTTATCTTTTTCAGTAATTTGAATTTGTCGTAATCTAGATTTTATATCGAATTTTGAAAATACTAAGTCATCTTGTATTTGATTGATTAAATTCTTCTTGTTTGGTATGGGGGTAACATATCCATTCTAAAATAGAATTTAAAGATTTGTTATTGATTACAAGACGAGACACTCTTCGTTCTATTTCTGCTTGATTATTAACATAAAAAACTGCATAGCTCCAAGGTGATTTATCAGGTCATATGAGTCCTTTTTCTAAAAGTTCTTGAATTTCTTTATGACAGTGTTTTAATAGTTTCACATTCATCTATATACGTCTTGCTTTGGTAGGAATTTTTTATTCCTATAATATATGGCAGGCTGACAATATGTTGTTTTTTTTCCCATAAGGCAATAGGAATAGAAACACATATTTCTTTTTCAATTAATTCATTAAATTGATTAATTTGGTTTTGAATGTAAGGGTCATTTAGTTGTTTCTCAATTCTTTTATGATTTATTTTTTCTTTTAAAAATTGTATTTGTTGTGTCTTTCTTTTAATAGAACTAATAGTTTTAAATATTGAGGAATGTTGAATAGAATGTATTATTTTAGTGGATATGGGATTTACAAATTTAAAGGCAATATTTTGATCTAAAATCTTTAAAATTATTCCTTTCTTATTTACCGAGAATGGATAAAGTTGGGATAGGAATTGAGTTCCTGATATTATTTATTCATCTAAGTCCTTAACTAATATAAAGGTATTTTTCAGATAATATCCTTGATTGTAAATATGTGCATTAGAGAGTTTGTAGGGAATTTGTAATCTTTGACCATTGGCACTATGTAATTTTTCTAAAGTTTTTTCAAGGTATTTAGTACGTATTAAACCTTCTCGTATATAGTTTTGATCAGCCCCTGAGTCGATTAAGACCTTAAAAATTAAATAGTATTCCTTATTTATGACAAGATTAATAATAGAGTACCATTTTTGTAATTGAACTTTATTGATAAGATTAATAAAAGATTCATGAGAAATTTCATTGGCTTTGTTATTAATTTCAACGTTTTCAGGATTTTCAGATGTGGAAGGGTGATCAATTATTTGTTGAGTTTGAAGTGATAGGAGTTCAAATTTAATTCGAGAATTTTCTTTTCTTAATATTAGATATTTCTTCTTTCATTGTATTTATTTCTCTTTGAAGATCGGGAATAGTTACTAGTTTTGTTTTAGATTCAAAGCAAAAAATTATCGGTAGAAAATAACAAGTTTTTTAAGCGGTTTTTTATTGGATTTTTTGGAAATTTAAAGGCCCAATGACATTATCGTTGAGCTATGGCATTTTTGCAATTATCTTTTCTTCTCCACTTAGGGTAGCAAAAATCGTGGTTCTCTTTTTTCTTTTGATGAAGGTGAGCAACCGCAAGAGAGAAAGAAAAACAGAGGGAAGCCGGCGGTCTGAAGTCCACGAGCCGCTGAAGAAGATTGGAGGAATTGAAACCGTCTGAGTTAGCCGATTGATTTTCCAGTCCGGCGACGTCGACAGTTGCGTCCGGTCTGGGGAGGTTCGGTCTGAGCAGTGGTTTTGTCTGACAGCGGTTGTTAGCGAGAGATACGCGCGAGTCTGCACGTGATTTGTTGGGCAATAGCACACTGTTTTTGGACTGTTTTTGCAGCGGGTTGTTCTTAGTTTTCAGAGGTGACATTGTGTGCGGGTTTCTCAGTATCAGTGGATACAAAAATTACAAATTGGTGATTTCGTTGATGATCTGTAATTTGTAAAATTTCTTTATTGCTCATTAATAAATTAATTCAAGCTGGTTCTCAAAGTGGATGTAGACCAAACTTATCTTGGTGTTCTTTACTGCTTTCGATTTATTTCTGCCGTTCTGTTTGGCCATCTAAGTTAGGTTCAGAAACTCTCACATTATCGCTTTAAGATTGTAATGTTGGAAACTTTGTTGTTTATGTTCTTCTATAATAAGAACTTTAAATTTTTTAAAATATTCTTTTTTAAATTGTTGATCTTCAATTTGACTAATGGTTTCAAAAAGAATTTCTTGGTCTTTTGAAATGAAATTTATAGTTTTATTGCATATACGTGTTCCTATTTCATTTTCACATGAGGATAATTATGTTTCAAAATCATAATTATCAGTATTTTGTTGGATTTCAAAATTTTGGTCATAAGAGAATTCTTCATTGCTATCTGATGAAGAGGAAGGGTTTGAAAGTAATAATAAATTTAATAATTGAATTTTTAAACCTTTTTCTATTTCTTTGCTATTAATTTTCCTTTTCATAGGGCAATTGAGAGCTATGTGTCCTTTTTGCTTACACTTATAACAAGTAATTTCTTTTCTCTTCTGAGTAATTTATAATTTTTAAATCTTCTTTTTTGTTTTGATTTATAATTTTGTTTGTTTTGATTATTTTTAAAATATCCTTGGGTTTTATAAGGTTTCTGTAAAAAAAATCTAAACTTCTTAGGTCGGTTTCTTCTAAGGGAGCTTGTATTTTCACATAACCATATTGAGCATAAAAGGATCCAAGTTTTTGCCTTTGCTTATGAAATTCATTTTTCATTTTTGCTTTCAATTTAAGGTCAGTGTATAAAGCTAAACCTTCATTGTTTATAAAGTTAATTAGTTCACCATAGCTTAGATTATCGAAATGAATTGTACCATGATAAGTTTGTCTTATTGTTTGGCATACTTTTTCGGCAAACAATTTTGGTAATCCTGAGAGGAATTTTTCTTTCCAATATTGATTATTGCAGTATGTTCAAGTGTAGACTTTGCTTAAGAAAACATCTTTATACCATCTAAAATCTTGAAGTTTTGGACAAGTAAGGTTAGAAAGTATTTCAGAACTTCGTTCTTGAAATTGGATGGGTTCTCCTATAAAGTTTTTGGTAATGGTATAAATCAAAGTTGTAACAGCGTCCTGTGTTTGATTGATTCCTGAGCCACTTTGTTCAATTTTAATGGCAATTAATATTCTTATTTTGTCACTTGAGGATACACAATTATCTCACTATCCTTTTAAATTTTCAGTGAATCAAGAAATTTGCATTTGAGCAATTTGGTGATCTGTATTTTGGTGTATCTTGTAGGCAGTAACAACTAAGATCATCTCATGCATTAAATTTAGAATTTGGTGTTCAGTCATACCATCTATATTCCATTCATAGATGTCATTTCCTGTATATTGAACCTGGTTAATTGTCTTTCTTCATATTGCATGTCAGGGAGAGAAGGTCTGGAATAATAATTTCTTAATGTTGGATATCTAGGATTTGTTATCTTTTGAAGAGTAAGGTTCTGGAATTGTTCTTCCAGGTTATTATCAAAATTGTCTTCTAGTTTGTGTATGTCAGAATGATTTTCATCAGGGGTTTCATTAATGGTATTAACTTTTGATGTTGATGTATTTATGATTTTGTATGAGTTTAAATTTAAAATTTTTAATTGAAGATTAATTGTGTCTAAAATATTATTAGATTCTTTACTTGAAAAATTAATTAATTTTAGATCTTTATCCGAAATTTCAAAAGGTCTAAATAAAGGTTTTGTCTTATCAATTTGGTTGAGGTTGTGATTTTATAGGATAATGTTAGGGTTCGAGTTTGGATTCTATTCTTTCCACTTAGTTGGATATTGTATGTAAGATTTTATTGAAATAATTATTCTGTAATTGTATATTTTTAATATATTTTAATGTTGGCACTTTTGTTTCGCTTTCAGGTATGTCAATCATCTTGAAAGGAGAAGTTATCACTTCTTGATCATTGTTATTTTGAAACTTAATTTCTTCTAAAGGATGATAAGTAGAAGTTATATATTTTTTAGGATTCGTAGTCTCCCACGTGGGAAGAGAGGTTTTTGTATTAATAGTTTGATATGAAGGAGATGTTATGTTTTGATAACGTCTTATATTTCATCCAATGGAAGAAATATATATTTATTTTAAGTTTTTCCATTGTTTTGTAATATTCATCATGAATCTCACTTTATTCAATTTTATTAAAGGATTCAAAAAATATATTTCTTAAGAATTTATTTTTTTCAGACCAATATTCTTTATCTAATTCTATTTTGTTAATTATAAAAGGTTTAGAAATAACATTTAATTGATTAATGTTTTGCATATCAGAATGAGTTGGAGATAAAGTTGGATCCTTATCTTTTGTATAAAAAGTTGTAGTATTGTATTATCAAACCGTACTCCTTAAGGTTTATAGAAGTACTTGGTTGAGGAGGTTCATACGTAGTAGAAAATCTAGGAAGTTCCATTCTTGAAGATTGAAACTATATTTCTACCCTCCCATCTTTATTTTCAATAATTTGAGTTAATTTTGGATTTTCAATCGATGGTTTAAAGGTATCTTCTAAATTCCATCTGGGATTATGAGTAATTTGATTCCAAGATATCATTTTTGGAGTGAAAGTGTTTGAGTATTCAGTATTGACTTCCATTAGAAGGGTTTGATTTTTAGGCGAAGTCTTAAGAGCTTTAGGGGATAAATTTGTATGCGTTAATTTGTAGTGTATTCGAAATATTCCTATAATGGATTCAATTTGTGGTTCCCAATCCATGTTTAGAATTTTAATATCAAGCATCAAAGATTGAAGTATATTTGGATCATTTAGTGAAACTGAAAAGTTTGGATAGCAATTAAAGTAAACTGGTCCTTTTTCTAGATTTGATTCAACTATAGAAAGTATTGAATTTGAAAATTTGCTATGTCGTTTATCACGTAACAGTAAAAGAATTGGGGTATCTAATCCTATCCTATAAAGAGGTTTTATGACAATATGAACTAATCCTATATGAAGAAATTTACATTTTTCTTGGTATTGAAGAATTGATTGTCTTGAGAATAAACATAATTTACATTTTTCTGAGAGTTTATTAATTGGGACTGATTGTTATGTGGTTTTGATTCTATAATCTTGAAGAAAGTCAAATTTTCCTATTTGATAAATAGTTTTGACATCTACGTTTGGTATATTCCAATTATGGAGGTTCTTTTCTATCTTTGCTATTTGATGCACTTGACTATTGATTATGGAGAGTTGAGAATCATTTGTATAATCTTCAATTATGTTTGAATATTTTGTAATATGTGCTTTAGAGAGTATTTTTCCAATTAATTTTGATATTTAAAATTTAAAGCTTAAAGTGTTATTAAGATTCTACTTATCTATTGTGACGAGTAATCAAGATGCTAAAATTCTATAACACTGAAACACCAAGCTTACCAACGGTCTTACGATTCTGCTGTTGGAAACACAAGGTTTACCAAAGTGCTATTCAATAAAATTATTTAGCAAAACTTGATTATCACCACAAAAGATATTTAGAATATTATTAAGACAAAAGCCTATAAATCTTTAATGCCAATTTAATTGAATTAATACACTCTACTAACATGTATAGTTTTGATATCGGATTGGGTTGGGTCCACCCAAATTTTTAAAAGTGTAACCGGAACCCAACTTGTTCAGATTGTCAGATCATTTGAACATTTCTAATTAAAACTTCCAACCTTTTGATATTCGTTCAATATTGTATTGGACTAAGAATTAAAACCTCTAACCTTTTGATTAAGCTCATGTTTGCGACAATACATATTTTATTAGAATTAACTCTAGAATTAAATATTAAACACAAAAGTCTAATGAATTAACAAATATATTAAATCCAAAAGGCTTAAATTACACTAGAGTCTTTGTTTGGTGAGGTGGGTTTGGTGGTGGGGCCACTCTTATCATTATCATCAGCCCACTCAACCAAAAGTTACATATGACTCGTTTGTTTATGGTCTTTAGGTCAAAACTTCGATTTTCAATATTCCAAATTTTCTTCTAAGATTCCTTTTTTTTTTTAAAAAAAAAAAAAAAAAAAAGTTTATATTATATTTTTAATATATTTTTTTTGTTTCATAAAAACTCATTTTGAAATTATGTATATGATATGTTTATTTATTGTCATTTAATGGGCTATTAAATTTTACTTAAATTTTAATCGAAAATAATAAAAATAATAGTCAATTTTAGAAGTTAAATTATATAAGTTATTTAGTTCATCCAATAGGATAAATTTATAATTTATAAGCTTTTATCATGTGGATGTTTTTTTAGTTAGACTTAATTGATTAGATTTTTAATCAAATGGGATGAGATCATGATTTTTATAAATTAAAAAAGGCAGTTGATATGTTTGAGTTTTTATAAATTAGTAATAATCAGATCCCTCACATAGAGATTAAAAAAAGTATTATTCATTAAAATGTTGAATTTGAATTACATAGAAAACTCCCAAAGAGAAAATTGATATTAAAAAGAAGAGATCAAATGGTAAGAAAAGAAAGGGCAAATTCAAGCAAGACCCTTCAATAACAACAATGAAGAAGAGTATGAGTAAACGTGTAGGTGGAAGTGCATGAAATGTTAGGGTGTTCATTTGATACGACGACAGAGAGTGATTCCGTCACCAACAGGGAGCATACAAATCTCAATTCTAGGGTCGATAGCGAGAGCCTTGTTGAGTTCCAATACAAAGTCCCTGTAATACCTAACATACTTGCGCATGGGTGCATCGGGTGGAGCAACCACCGACCCATTCCATAGAGTGTTGTCGTACCCGATCACTCCCCCAACTTTGACCAGATCGATCAATCTTTTGTGGTAATTTATGTAGTTATCTTTATCAGCATCCACGAATATGAAGTCATAGCTTCCATGATTCTTTTCCTGCAGTTTACCACACATTATCAACTTTCATAATAATCCTATTTTTTATTTTGAATCATTTGTATTAATAGTTTAATTTCCAACTCGAACTTATAGAACTTTTTACATTGAATTTTTAAATATTCTATTTTACTCTTTTGATTTATTTATTGCTAAGCTTTCTTGTATCATACTCATTCTTCTCCGAACAAGTTACTCATACAAGTGGAAAATCTTGATTAGTGTTGTAATTATTAATCATTTTACCTTTTTTCTTTAAAAAAAATTCTTAAACTAGACAAAGATTCATTGAATTAGGGGAGAGTCGTACAAATAAAAGAGTGCATTTTGGGTATGATTTGGACATCTAAAACCTAAGCTTGAGAAAGCCCATAGGGTTAAGTAGATGACTTAATATTAAATGAATTTAGGAAATTTTGTTTTCAATTAATACACCTAACTCATATCCCACACTATTTGCAAATGAGATTACCCAACCCTTCTTTCCTTAATATAATTAAATTACTAAAACTAATAAAACCAAAATAAACTTATGTTGTGACATTTATTGTCTTGAATTTTATAGCACCGAATTAGTGTCGTAATTTATTTTTAACCTTTTTCTTATTGAGAATCCCACATAAAAAAATGTGATTTTAAAATGGGTGAAAAATCTAGAAATTAAAAAATATGTATATTAGCAAAAAAATTTAAAAAAATGATGATAATGAATAATAAAAATCTTACATCGGCGACCATCTCATCAAGAACAGGAAGAGCAGGGCCTTCTTTGAATTCAATCTTATGAGCAACACCGGCTTTCTCAATCACCGGCAAACCCAACTCATAATTTTCTCTGTTAATATCCATAGCCAGAATCTAAAACCACAAACAAATAATCTCAGAAAACTCACATTTGATCAATTTTGCTACAGAAACAAATCGAAAGAATTAACACACCGTTCCATCTTCAGGAAGAGCTAGGGCTGTAGCGAGAAGCGAGTAGCCAGTATAAACTCCAATCTCCATCGTTTTCTTCGCATTAATTAACTTCAATAACATGTTTAAGAACTGTCCTTCATCCGCTGATGTCGTCATTATGTTCCTATTTCCCAGATCCATTCCGATTTCAAATTAATTTCAATTCAAATTCCGCCATTAAAAACACACACACAATCGTAAACAATTTGCTAACCATGGATGTTTGGCTGTTAATTCTCTTAATTCCTTCATCGATTCAGGCTCCCTTGGATAAACGCTCGTCTCCAGAATGTACTGAATGTGAATTTTTTCAGTAATTTGAAGAATTGAAAAAGAGATTGGGAGAATCCGATTGTGGTTTTAGGTTATTGATTACCTGATACAGAGCATCGCTTTGCAAGAGGCTCTTGTGGCCGACTTCTTGGTGCCTTCCGGCTTGGTTCTGGTCTTCTTGTCCGTTTTTTGTGGAAGCCATTGCCGGAGAGTGATGAACTTTCTCTTTAATTTTCTTTGCTTTTTTCTTTCTGGTTTTCCGGTGAGGTCTCTGTGTTTTGCGGTGAGAAGGGAAAATGGAGGTCGTTTAAATAGAAAGACGACGGCCCGGTTCGAACCGGTGATGACTCGGGTCAATTTGTACAGAGTTGGGTCGGGGGTTGGTGAAGGTTATTGGTGAGAATGTCGGGTCCACATTAACAGACTTTTCTTTTTTCCTTTTAATTTTATTGCTGATTAATGGCCTAATTCGAGGTTTTTTTTTAAAGAAAAAGAAGAAAAAATTTTCAAAATAAACTTCGTTAAGCAACAAGCAAGGTCCTCACTTAGAGCAAATAAAGCTATATGGTAGCACTCCATTTTTTCGGTTTGGCAATAAAAAAAAGTATTCTTAATTTCAATTTAATTTTTCTAATTCATTTTCATTTGTTTATAAATTTTGTCATTTTCATATGTTTATAAATTTAATATCGACATAAAGAATAGTGAAAATAACTATAATTTAAGTGATAAGTTATGTGTTATTTTTTAGCATAATTATTTTATATTTATATTGAATAGATAAACCATAAGATCATTCATGTCAATTTGTCAAAAATATATATATACCGGATCCCATTGACAAATTGATGATGGTTCCGAATTGATGATGTTTATAAAGTGACTATTGTCTTCCTCAACCAAAACTTTTAATGTTCTTAATGGATTTCTCTCCAAAATCTGAATGCCCTTAGTGGATCTCTCTAGATGAGATTTAAGAAAGACTGAGTGCTTATCATTTTAGTATATTGGGGACCATAGCCCTAAAGTCTCTTTATATACTAGTTAAATTAGGGTTCCCACTAAACCCTAATTAACTAGGAATGACTTCTACTCATAAAGTCCATACTCAATTAGGAATCTAGGTCTTAATTAATTAGATCACATGATAGGGTTCATTCTAATAAAATAACCCAATGTGATAAATTATTAATCCACATACATAACCCATATTTTAATTAAACGTATTATTATTTAAATACATCTAACAATCTCCCACTTAACTATGTCTGCCTGATATAATTAAATCGCATAAACCTTAGGCGTGCATAAATAGGTTATTTCAATAATAGAATTCCCATTTAGTTCAATCCGTCCATCTCTTGTATTAGCATAGAATCAAGGCAACTTTCGTCACTACCTTTGTAACTAAGCATTCCTTGATCATCAACTCCAATACATTCAATAACATAGATCAAGTATGGATGGATAGCATGGAAACTACATGCAAAGTGATCTAGATCATGCCTGTTTCCAACTAGTCCAAATTCCTTAGTGGGATCATTTTTAAAAACTTTATACTAAATTGCATGCATGATAAACAAGGTCAGATGATAAAACATAAACCATCGACTTTATTTTATATAGAAAATAAACAAACTAAGGTCAAAGAACATCCTCAATAATAAACTCCTACTAAACCATGGAATCAGAAAAGTGACTAACATCCATGCGAGCAATATGCTCATGAAAAACTTTAGGTGGTAAACCTTTAGTCAATGGATCTTCCACCATAGAGTTTGTTCCTATGTGTTCTATCGAAATTTGACCATTCTAAACTCTTTCTTTAACAACCAAAAACTTCACATTTATATGCTTTGACTTCGTATTGCTTCTGTTGTTGTTGGAATACATCACCGCCGATTTATTGCATAAAAGAATTTTAATGGTCTTTATATGTGAACCACTTTCTGCAGCCCAATGACAAAATTTCGCAACCATATTCCATGATTGGATGCCTCATAACATTCTATAAACTCTACAGCCATGGTATAAGAAGTCATAAGTGTTTGTTTAACACTTTTCTAGGATACAACTCCTCCAACTAACATGGAGATATAGCCTAAAGTAGATCGCAAAATGTCTTGGCATCCAACATAATCGAAATTAGAATACTCAATGATCTCCAAACCTTGATCTCCGATAAGTGAGCATATAATCTTTTGTCGTCTGTAAATACCACATTACCCATTTGGCGCTTTCCAATGATCCATCACCAGGTTGCTCAAATATCTACTTAACACTCCAACCATGAACATAATATTTGGACGCGTACAGACATGAGCGTGCATTAGACTTCCAATAGCCGATGCATAGGGAACCTTCTGCATCTTCTTAGTCTCGAGTGTGGTCTTAGGGCATTAACCTAAATGAAATTTATCACCTTTAACGAACGGGGTATCTCCTAGTGCACAATCTTTCATACAAAATCTACTAAAAAATCTTTTCAATGTAGTTCTTTTGTGACAATCTCAAAATACCTTGAGAATGATCTCGCAGTATTTGAATTCCTAATACAAAAGAAGTATCACAAGTTCCTTCATCTCAAAATTTCTTTTGAGAAATCTTTTAGTGTCATGCAATAAACCTACATCATTATTTGCTATGAGTATGTCACTGACATATAACACCAAAAAGATTGATGTACTCCCACTGAACTTGTGATATACACAATCTTCCACTATATTCACCTCAAAACTAAAGTATCCTTCATGGAATTTGTGATACCATTGACGAGAGGTTTGCTTGAGACCGTAGATGGATTTCTTCAATTTGCACAATATAAATTTTGAATTATCAGACACAAAGTTTTATGATTGCACCATATAAATCGACTCATTCCCATTGAAAAGCGCAATTTTTACATCCACCTGGTGTAGTTCTAAATCAAAGTGAGCTACCGGTGCCATGATTAACCTAAAAGAGTCAATTGATGAAACCAGAGAGAAACTCTCATTATAATCAATGTCTTCCTTTTGAGTAAAACCCTATGCAACAAGACAAGCCTTATATCTTTCGATATTGCCGTGCAAATCCCTTTTGGTTTTAAATATCCATTTACAACCTATAGGTTCACTCTTGATAGCAATTTGACAAGTTCCCAAACGTTATTGTCTTTCATGGATTTTATTTCCTCTTCCATAGTATTTATCCACATTTAAGAGTTAGAACTTTGTAGAGCTTGTTGGAAGTTGATTAGATCATCTTCCATTATGCCCAGATCATCCTAATGTTCTTGAAGAAATATAATATAATCATCTAGAGTTGCACTTCTTTTTTCTCTAGTGGATCTCCTTAGTAGCATTTCTTGAAGTTATTGAGTTTAAACTTCAATATTGTCTTGTTTTATAATTGGTTCTATAGGGAAGTCAAGAATTGGAGCCTGAACATCATTTATAACCCATTAGAACAAGAAACTAATTCCTCTTCAAAGACAACTTTCCTTATGTTATCTTCCCCCTCAAACTCAACATCCTCAAGAAATCTAGCATTTCTCGTCTCAAACAATGATCTAGAAGTGGGATCATAAAACTTAAAACCCCAAAAGTACTCAGAATACCCAACAAAATAGCAGTTAATAGTTCTTGAGTCCAATTTTCTTTCATTAGGCCTGTAAGGCCTAGCCTCAGTTGGACAATCCCATATGTGAAGATGTCTAATACTAGGCTTCTTTCCTGTCAATTCATAAGGGATTTTAGCTACTACATTACTAGGTACCCTATTAAAGATATATGTTACATTCTTTAGTGCCTTACCTCAGAAGGATTCTGATAGAGAAGAATGACTAGTCATACTTCTTACCATATCCTTAAGTGTTCTATTTCGCCTTTCTATTACACCATTCATATTGGGTTTGTCCGGCATAGTGTATTACGGAACGATTTCACATTCCACTAGGTATTTGGCAAAGGGCCCTAGACGTTGTTCACCTGATCCATCATATCTATTATAGTATTCACCACCACAATCAGATTTAACAGTCTTAATTTTCTTTCCAAGTTGAAGTTCAACTTCAGCTTCGAAAGACTTGAAAACGTTCAAAGATTAAGACTTTTCATGAATTAAATATAGGTACTCATATCTTGAATAGTATTTGACAAAAGGCCCTAGACGTTGTCTATGAACGTAATAAAATATTGTTGTCCATTCCAAGAAGCCGTAGGGAATGGACCACAAATGTCTATATGTATTAGTTCTAAGACATCTGAGCCTCTATTGGCACCTAATTTTCTTATGTTTGTTTGTTTTCCCTTAATACATTCCACACAAACATCGAAGTTACTTAAATCAAGGGAAATAAGAATTCATCTGACACAAGTCTCTAAATTCTCTATTTTGAAATGTGACCTAAACGCTTGTGTCATAACATAGCGGAGTTCTCATTTAATTTACGCTTTGTACCACATGAATTAGATAACAGAATCTTGTAAAATGAAGCAAAAGAATCAAACATATATAGATTATCAAACCGGTACCAATAATCTTGGAATCTTGAAAAAGACTAACTTTATTATTTCCAAAAGAACAAGAAAAACCAAATTTGTCCAAACTGGAAATAGAAACTATATTTCGTCTAAATGACGGTACAACAAAAGTCTCATTCAAATCTAAATAACAACCAATTTTTAAAAGTAGTATAAAATTTTCAATAGCTTTCATTGGAATTGCTTTGCTATCGCCCATATAGATAAATTTTTCAACATCACTTGGCGGCTAGCTCCATAGGCAACCCTGCATTGATATACTTATGTGAGTAGTAGCACCAGAATCTATCCACCAAGTATCTATAGATACATAAACTAAATTAACTTTAGAACAAACTAAAGTAAGAAGTTTACCCTTCTTTACATGCCACTTGGCGTACTTGGGACAATCTTTCTTGAAGTGACATTCTTTTTTGTAGAAAAAAACAAGGATTTTTAGTGGCTTGTTTCTTATTTTTATTTTGTTGAGATGTCCCTTCTGCAACATCCACAAATTTCATTTTCTTCTTATCACGAGAGCCAGTTGCCAAATGAGCACTTTCCATTATTTCTCTCTTAATCCTATCTTCTTCTTGCACACATAGTGAGATAAGTTCATTAATATTCCATTTATCCTTCTGAGTATTATAGTTTATCTTAAACTGAGTGAATTGTGCAGGAAGAGAGCTAAGTACCAGATGCATGAGTAAATTTTCATTTATCTCGATATCAGGTGTCTTTAATTTACCTGCGAGATTGGACATTTTCATAATGTAATCCCTTACGTTTTCATTGTCCTTATACCTCATAGAAGATAAAGAAGCCAAAAGACTACTTGCTTCCCCTTTTTCATTTTTAGCAAAATATTTCTTAATTTGAGCTAGGAACTTATTGACATTTTCACTTTTCATGATAAAGCCCTGAAAAGACTCCGGAATAGAGTGCCTAATGATCATTAGACATGCGATTTGACCATTCCACTTCTCTATATTAGTTGTATTTGGTTGTTCCTTAGTAGAAGTAGGGTTATCGATCTTTAATGCATGGTCTAAATCCATACACCCGAGAAGTATCTCTAGGCTTTCCTTCCAAATCTTGAAGTCCTATCCATTCAACTTAGGGATTGAACTCATATTTTCAGATATTTGAGTAAGACCAACTGAAACAATAAACAACGAAACATATACTCACAATTAAAATATAACAAAATAATTTCACATATGTGGTGGACCCCCTTTAACAAAATACCTAGCACAACATTGATGTTTAGCCTTTAGGCAAAAACACCGATTGTAAATGGTACTCTCAACGTAGTAATCAAACTACTGACAATAAACCCTGTAAAAAAATAAAGCCTTTCTTTGGACCGACTATTTTTCACATGAGCAATCCTTATAATTGTCACATACTCGTTACCACATGCATACCCACAATTTGGCCAAATAGTTATCTTCCTTTGGACCGATACTTATTCACATAAATTCATGAATATGCACATCTTATATTTCATAATTAAAATCTAGATAATAGAGACTACTTTGATAACATATTTTTTTGACCAATCCAACCTAAAATATAAGACACAATAATATAACAATATTATTGTAAAAAATAATGGGAAAAGAACACCAAATAGTCTTTACCAAAATTCACCAAATAATTGCATATACATAATACAATTAAAGCAACATAAACATGAGAATATCACCAAATATCATTAATCAAATTTAAATTTAAATTCACCAAAATATCAATCAAATTAAAATTAAAATTTGCTACATTGTCAATCAAATTTAAATTTATGTTCACGAAAAATATCAATTATCAAGATCAAACTCAAGTCCATAAAATAATCAACTAAATTTAACTTAAAATTGAAATATGATCAATTAAGCTTGAATTCACATCATAATTAATAAAATTAAACTTATCACAAATGATTAATTAAACTTGAACTTAAATTCATAATATGGTTAATCAAATTTAAACCTAAATTCATAATATGATTAATCTAACTTAAACTTGAATCTATCAATCTAACTTTAGATTGAATACATCAGATGTAACAGAAAACATGGAGGATGATTTTGGTATTTTGCCCTATTCAATTTCTTGTTATTTATTCACCAAATGAAATAAATTGTGTATTTTTATAATTTTTCTTTTAAAAAAAGTATTTGGATTAGGTGACTGAATATATGGAAAACAATAATTACATTTGCATTTCAGATTCTAAATTCTTCTGCCAAATAGGTATTAAATAACAATGAAAACATGAAAATACAACTTTATTTTAATTTTGATTTTAGGTCACCAAATTTATATTCCTCAAGATTCTAAAGTTCTTTCTTTTCTTTTCCCATCCACATTATTCCTTGGAAAATTTTAAAATTGAAAAATTATATATGAAAAATGTAACGTAAAATTTTGCTTATTTCTAAGATATGGTTTGGTAAATGGATAACCTCGTTTTTCCATTAAATTTTTATGACATGATAAACTATTAAAATGTAAAATTTAGTGGTATAAATTATTTATTTAATAAAATATGAATTATTACTCTCAAGATCGATGTTTTGATTCATTAAAAATGTTAATTTTACTGATTTAGTCCATCTAAAATATTTTTCTAACTCAATAAGAAGAAAAAAATAGCTCTAAACGAGCGAAACTTACACATGTTGAGTTATTAGTTTGTATAACTCAATCATTTGATTAATTGGGTAAATTAACAGAGTAAAATCATGAAATTGGGGTACTTATTTAAATTGAATATTTATGTTCATACTTCACAAAATTAGAAATTCTAGTTATTTAAATAAATTGACTTTGTAGTACTCATTGGACTAGTAGTTAATTGACAACTTGTATAATAGTTTGTTACTAATAGTTGATAGTTGAAACTTTGAATACTTTGAATAATCTGAATAAAACGACAATGTTAAAAACATAAAATTAAATCGATACATTTTAAAATTCTAAGTATAAATCCTTGTACAATAAGCTTGCTTTTGAATTTTAATTAAAAAACAAATATAATCTAGATATTATCAAATATAAAATGGGAAATAAGAAATTTCTAGTAGAGTACATTTATATTTATATTTATTCTTATTTTTGTTTTAATACAAATACAACAACTATTAAAAATAAGGGATAGAACCTTCAGACTCCAAAGAAGAAGACTATTGAACTAACTGCTAAGTACTCTTTCTCTCTCAAATCATATATTATTAATTTAGGGTGTGTTTGGTTCAATTCTTTAAAATGTTTAATTTTGAAAAAAAAAATGAAATTGTTGGTAATTACTAAAATAGTTTTTAAAATATTTTCAAAGTATATTTTAAATTATCTTTATCAAAAGAATCTAAATAAAAAAATAATTTTTTTAATCAATCCAAACAACTCCTTAATTTCTAATGATTTATTGATTTTCGAGGGTTTGAAGTTAAGTATTTATTGATAAAATTCGTTTTCCTAAGGAAATAAAATATTAATTTGTAATCCGCAAAATATGTGTTCCTCAAAAAAATATTAAAAATGTGGTGGGGCCCAACGGAGAACTTTGTTAATGCAGTGGGTGAGTGGATATGCGGTTGGTGAGGCAACTTCAAAAAGTCGCGAAGAGTTGGAAATGTTCATCACCATACAGCGTTGCCACGTCAAGCTTCGAAATAATTTTAATTTTTTTTCCTTTAAATTTTGGACATATCGAAATTACAACTTTGTCCCTCACATTTTTGAAGAGAGGATATATCTGTATACATTTTGGATTAATCTCATTCATATATGTTATGTAGCTAACTATATAATATAATTTATTATAACAAGCTACAAGAAATAACCTTTTCTTATAGCATTTTTGAAACACTACTAAAAAATCCAAAAGTTGCATCATCTTCTCTTTTATAAATTTTAGTCTCCTCTATATATCTCCGGCTCTCTCCCTCTCAAACTTTGTATCCCTTCCTCTCTTTCAAGCTTTCTTCAACCTCTTCTCATCTCTTTGGCCATGGCCGGTCCATACTTTACGCGGACAACTACCGCCAACGTGACTCCAATTGGTACGTGGTGAGACAAAACGTCATTGCAAGAAACATTACAATTAGCTCTGAACTTCACCCGCAAAATACGTGACACCAATTGTGCAATGATTAAAGTTTTTAAGATTTGCTATAATTCTAAACCATGTTTCTTAGGACTTCAAAGGCTATTATCAAAAGAATCAAATTCTTTGTATGTTCTCTTTTAGGGATATATATTTATACATCATACTTACTTTATTCTTCGTTTGTTACCATTCAAACCCATTTTTAGTTTTGTTTTGGGCAGAAACAAAGTCCTTCTATCGAGGATATTAAAGTACATGTTTAGGAGTGATTTTGAAATGATTAAAATCATTTTTGTTGTGTTACAAATCACTTTTATATTTCTTAAACTCTCTCATTTATCTTTTCATTAATCGTTTTTAGTTTTAAAGGATGTAGTGTCCATTGTCCATCATGAGGTTTCTCCTCTTCTATATGTTTTAATTGTTCTTCTTGTTCTTCTCGTGTTGTTTGTGTGTTTTTTAATTATTATTATTTAGCCTGAAAAAATGGGGTATTAAGTGCCTCCCAAACCAAGAAATAGGTTTCTAGAACAAATGTATTAGGATAACTTTTCTATATTTTAGTATCTTCTTGATTAATATGAAAAATAATGAAATGTTATTAAAAACACATTTTTTATTGAAGTTCTTTGGATGTCCTCCGTTCTTAATAAAGACATTTGTTAGAGTTAATTTCCTACTTTAATGAAACTTTTTTTAAAAAAAAGTTTGCATAGAGTAACAATTTTCAGTTCAAAAGCTTTTTAATTTCTATTGGCTTAGTTCTTATACTTTTAATTTTATAAATTTTAGTCAATGTATATAAACTTTAAAGTATGTGACAATTTAATTTTTATCATGAAAATTATTGTTAAAATTTAATCGAAGTCCTTGTTTATATAGATCAATAAATAGATTGGGTATTTTATGTGCTTAAAAACTACACATTACACTAACTCATATTATGTTGTTACAAATTCAAATGTATAGACTCAAACTTTTTTCTTTTAAATTATTATAAATTTGAAAATATTTATTAAAAAAAGTAGAAGAACTAAATAATCATAAAAAACAAATCTTTTATTAATATTCAAAGTTAAAAGTGGAGCAAGTGAGTCATTCAATATTCCCATTCTGTCCCTTTCACCCTAGAAGTGTACGTGGGTTCACCTAATGATTGATCTAGGTGTCCTGACTTTATACTACAATTATGAGTAAATGAAGACTTTTTATTAGTATAAATTCTTTATCTTTTTCTTTTATGCATATCCTTAAACTCTACAAAATTCCAAAATATTTCTTTCTTAACTCTTCAATTAGATTCAAATTAATCACCTTTATCTTGATTTTGCAAGACCTAATCACCTTTCACATTAGTTTTGTGGATTCATATAGCTTACAAAGTTGGCTAAATTACTCTTTGGCCCTTGAAATCTTGATAAATGACAATAAGACTATAGGTTCTAAAATCTTACCATTTTATCCTTATACTTACTTTTGAGTAACCAAAAATAATTTAGCACATTATATATATAAAAAATTGGTGATGTAAAATATAACTAAATTTTTTTAAAAAATTTAGGATATTAACATTTTGTTGACATGTCAATATTTCTATCGATATTTCAACTTTTACATGAGTTCAAACCACTTCTTGATTAGATTGATGGATTATCAATTGTAGAGTTGTTATTGGAATATCACATCACCCTACTTTTTAAAATTCTATTTAAAAAATAAGGTTAAATACTTAGATTATAAAAAATATCAGTAAATTTTGGGACATAATTGATCCCTCGATTTTGACAAGTCTAATTTTTACTATTGTACTTTGAAAATGTTCCCAAACAATCCCTTGGACAGTGTTTTTTTTCCGTTAAAATAAAATTGAAATTGATGCAAAGGTTTGTGTGGTAAAACGTGGAAGACATGTAATATCGTTGATATGAAAAATTGATAATGTAAGTGATTTTAATGATATATTTAAAAGTGACAACGATTTTTTTTATATCTAAATAATATTACACATATTCTAATTTTTACATGAGTTATTATATATATATAGTCTAAGGTCATAATTGAATTAACCCAAAATTCTTGGGTTTTTGTATAGCTTAACCAAAAAAAGATATACCAAATCATTTTCTTTTAGTGTGACCAACGATCAAATGACCAACATGGAGTATTTTCTAAATTTGGTGGTTAAGATTGCATGGTTTTGAAATTTATGAATAAAATTGTCATATTACCCAAACCTAAATGACCCAAAAAGTATTTTACCTACAAAACTTGATAGGCATTAAAAATGTGAGTTTCACATGCTTAAGCTTGTGTAACCATTAATTCAAGCATGGTTTAGTAGATAAAACACAAATTATCATTTCAAAGGTTGATGGTTCGATATTCATCCCCACAATTCTAGACCTCAAAAAAAGAAAAAGAATGTTGTATGACAATTAATCTAATTAGTTTATGTGATGTGTGCGAAGATAAAAAAAAAAAAAAATTGATATCAATGGCTCAATTTTATGTATATATCAATGAATATGTGGGAATCAAAAGCTATTTTTGTTAGAGTTTTTTGATTGGTTATATATTTGTTTAAGGCGGGTGTGTTATGATTCTGGCCGTTTGCATGTTGTCACAGAAGTTGTCTCAACTATTGGTGTAACAAGCATCATTCCTGCAGTCCAAACTTTTCTTATTTGAAAAATTCAACAGATTTTATTTTCTGGATTATTTTCTTCTTTATGGTCGACCAAATTCTTTTTGGAGATGTTTTTTTTTCAAATGAATTATTTATTGAAGTTTTGTGCCCTTGATAGGATTGGCCGTGATCATTGAATATTTTGAAGAATTTGTGCTTCTAGTGTGAGACCGCCGATAATGTCTTTATTCTTGGTGGCTGATTGGTGCAACATCGTGTTCTGATCTTCACTCATAGTATTTCGTTATGCAAGTTCATCGATTGATAAGTGTAAAACATTGAAGATAATTTATGTCTTGTGTGTGATCGTTTTTTGCTTCTTGTGCCTTGAACTGAATCAATGTATTTGTTGTGCAATCTTTGGGGAAAGAAGGTCTTCAAAGCAACTAGTTCTTGATAGTCTCAAGGGGAGCTTGGGATTTTAATTCAGAGAAGGGGTTCTCGGTTATAGAGGGAGCCTAAAATTATCAATAGTCTTAAGAGGAGTTCAAGACTTTGATTCAAAGAAGGGATTCTTAGTTTTAAGGAAGCCTACTATCACTTGAGGAGTTCTCCATCTTAGGGGGAGCCTAAGGTGATAAGTGATTGGAAAAATAACTTCAAGAAGAGAGGGAGTCTCTTACACTACGGAGTGTCGAAGTGTCAAGCACTAATATTCTACAACTTCAGAGGAGCCCAAATTCATTTAGATAAGGAGCCTCACATCTAGGGCCCTAGGTTTTCATCAAGTTAGGCTCTACGTGAGTCACTGTAAAAGTTTTTATTTTACAGATAAGTACTACATTGTAAACGCTTAACTTATTAATATTAGTGGATTATCTTTTTTTGGCACACTGCTCTCCAAACGTAGGTGGTTTATCACCAAACTGGTCAGTTAACAAACTTTGTGTGCCTTTATTTATTTCTTTTGTTGTTGGTTTATTATTGTTACAGTGCTTGTCTATACTTTCCGTATAATATCCATATTTCGAGTGACGAGTCATCTCACAGCTTTTTCAATTTTGAAAAAAATCACAAATATCACTGAAATAAATAAAAATCTTGTGAATTTTAGAGTAATACCTTAACACTAGTTTATTTACAAGATAAACACCCATGATTAAAATACATATACCAATAGCTAAGTCAAATATATACATTAATAAAATAATAAATAGCATTAAATACTGAATACGAATAAGAAATTAAATGATTAGACTTTGATAAATGTATATTTCAATACAAGTGCACATCATTTGATCATATATATGTCTGTTAGATAATTTCAAAATTCAAACCAAACAAGAGAGAGATAGAAAAGATATTACAAAGAAAAAGAAGCACTTCAATAATTTGGGTCTTTCTTAACGTTGAAAACCATCAGCATTAGTCCAAAAAATCATCAGCCAAACCTTTCCCAATGATCCTGCAATCATCGGCTCAATTGTTGAGAAAGCTTCATCGGTTAAACCATCCCCAATGATATAACAGTCTAGTCGTAGGGAAAAAAAAAGTTACCTCGACGGATGGAGGATTGTGCTTTCTTGCCGATCCTAAACAAAACTGTAGGGATAAGCTGTCAAACCCCGGCGGTCCTCATTTATAAAAATCGTCGAGAGCTAAAACTTAGTCAGACGGTACAAAGATACCGTCGGGATAAATAAATATCTCTTGACAGTGACAAATTAGTGTCACCATCGGGCTATATTCATTTATCCCAAAGTTTTAGCTCTCGACGGTCTTTATAAATTAGGACCGTCGGGATAAGTGGCCTTGTCCAGAAGGTATATTTCCATCGTCGGTATTTAGTGGCTTTTCTGACCCCTGGACCGTTGGGGGATGGTTTGTTAGAGTTGGGAAAAGGTGAAAATGCATAAAATTATGCTTTTTCGCGACCCCTTGAATCGTCGAGATTATATAATTAATCGTTGAAATTAAATTTTTTTTCTATATCTAAATTTTTTTTTTTCAAATGTCATACATGTTTCAATCTTACAAATATAAATCAAACTAAAATAAAAATTGTCAAAATTAAGCACATGTCTACACTAGTAAATAATATAAAAAAACATATTTCAATCTCAAGAGTTTGTCAAGTAAACAACTTACTGGCACCATTCACCTTAAATGTACCATAACATCCACAATTCCTTAACTCCAAAAAAAGATTACATAATAACAAACTACCTATAAAACACAATTCTACAATCTAACTATGTTTGTCGGTATCTTCAACATAAATCTTGAGATACCTACAAAATACAAATTTAAATAAGTTTAATGCTCAATATACCATATACCAATCTCAAAATGATTATAGAATTTGAAACTCAACTAAGAACATTACTGAATTGAAACAAACCAACTCAAACTTGCATATTTCAATCTCAAACTCAATATAAAATTTAAAACCCAACTTAAATTTAATCATAATTATACATTTACCCTTATACCAACTTTAAAACCAATATAAGAACATTAACAAATAAAACCCACTTTAACTTCAAACCAACCTGTATTTACACATTTTAAACTCAAACTCAACATACAAATAACAATCTCAACATAATTAGACAATCACCCTTGTTCCCAACTCCGAACTTATTTTAACTACATACTCAATATAACATATACCCATCTCATTTTTATTCTCAACAATATAGAACTTAAAACTCAACTAAGAACATGAAGAATTGAAACAAACCAACTCATATCTACATATTTCAATCTCAAACCTAATATAGAACTTAAAACCCAACTTAAATCTAACCAACTCATATCTACATATTTCAATCTCAAACCTAATATAGAACTTAAAACCCAACTTAAACCCAATAAACTCATATCTACATATTTCAATCTCAAACCTAAGTTTGTTTAATCTCCTCCTCCCACTTATATTTTAACCACAAATTCAATATAACATATACCCATCTCAAAAGTATTCTCAATCTCAATATACAAATAACTTAATATTCAAACCAACCCATATTTACACATTTTAAACTCAAATTCAATATACAAATAACAATGTCAACATAATTAGCTCCTCCTTCCCCCCACCACTTGTAGCATATACCCATCTCAAAATTTTCTCAATCCTAATATACAAACCAACATAATTAAGAATTGAAACAAACCAAAACATATCTACATTTACTTAAACAAACCAATTTAAACTTAAACATATTAATACATTTACCCTTTTATGCCCCCCCCCCCAACACACAACACACAAACTCAATATAGCATATACCCATCTCAAATTATTCGCATTCCTAATCTGTTTTAACCACAAACTGAAATTCAAACTCTACTACGAAAGTTGAAGAGCTCATACCTAGTTCAATTTATCGTTCATGAGCTATAAGAGTATAGCTTTCATATCATCCATCTCAGATTGTCTTCTTGCTTCCAGTTCGTCCAATCTAGTAAATCTAGCCTTTAAGGATTCTATCTCTTGTTGTTGCTCCTCTATAACTTTTTATGAGGATGCACTGGACAATGTTTTTTTTTTTTTTTTTTTTTACTCTTTGGTGTCCTAACAAGGTCCACTCCTATACTCAACACCTGCTTGCACATTTCTTCTTCTGATATTGGTTTAGACCCTCATTGGGTGGAGGCTTCTCTCAGCTCGACCATTCGACTCTGCATCAATAATTAGAACTAATTATTGTATGACAATTGTATATAAATAAAGTTACATTGCGGAATAAAAAATTATATATGTATCATTAGTAGCCTGATTAACAAACAGTTGTCACTCTTAGAGTGTGTATGCTTAAATAAGTCTACTAGGTCTATTGTTTGACCGCCGAGTACTTTCTATAAAAAAATTCACATAGAAGATATTAATAATACTTTCTTAGAAATCAAATATAGAAATATTTTTATTCTTACCATGGATTCTCTATGCATATGAAATTCTTAAAACCAGTTGTATGAGCAAACTTTAGAGTTGACCGATTCCTTTGATTATTCTCTGCAATTTTTTAAGAAAATGAGAAATTAAAAGAAAATGAATAATTGAAATATAAGTAAACAAAAAAAAAAAAGTTTTTACTTCCCATTCGGTGGATTCAAACTTGGTGCATAAAAAGTGTCAATCTTAGATGGCATCTTTAAGTTGATCAGGTGGAATTGCTCGTGCCTCTTCAGGACTTGCATATTTTTTTTTTTTTTTATAGTTTTTATGTAGTTCCCCATATACTCTTTGAGCGAATTTTTCATCTGTTCATCGATGAAATCATTGACCAGTTAGTTGGATAAGTCAAACATAAAATGGTTCTGAATTAAAAAAGAAAAAAAAAAGTAATTAGTATCTCTACAGATGCATATATATAATTTGTAAAATATTGAATAACCATCTTACCAATAATCGACTTTTAACTAACTCTAGTTTCTATTCGTACCTCTCTCCATGTTCCATAAAGAACAAAAAAAGATTCCCGAACGTTGGTACCAATGGCACTACTAAACGTTGTTGCATTATTGCAAATTGGTTTATCCTATACAGGGTTGACCTTGATAGGAATTCTCCCAAATTGTTGGACATATTTATCCAAATCAACATTTCGAGAGTATTCGGGTCCTATCCTATTAGTCGTACAATCAGCCTCTGAAGAAATTATACATCGTTTGTTTAATTAGACATTAGTTTATATACAAATTATCGATTATGGATCTAAAATAACCTGAATTATCTCCCATAGAGGATGATGCACCAATATGCTCGGACTCTAAATACTCCTTTACTGCCTCCTCATCAGTGTGACCTATCATTGTTCCTGTGCAAACAACAATATAATGTTATACAACAATATGTAAGTTATGAAATAAAAAAGAAGATACATATTTACATGGTTATTCTGTATCATTAAGATGTTCATCGAAACTTAAACTCCTATTAGAAGATGATTGTACATCCTCTTCCTCGTCATTTATGAAGTCATCATCAACTCGCTAAATTATATGTTCTTCTATAATTATAGGATCAACATCAATTCTACATAAACTGACATTGTTCATTGATTCATCAATTGTATAAGTAATACTATTCACAACTTCTAATAACTCAGGTTGGACATCTTCAAGTTCTTCTACTTCTAGCATGTCCCACACACGCTTGTTTTGGACTACTTGTACCATTTTTCAATTATTACCATATTTGGGATCGTTGATGTAAAATACTTGTTTAGCTTGACTGGCAAATACAAAAGGCTCGTTAACAAACCAATGACGAGCTATATTAATTGATATATACCCCAAATCCATGTGTACTCTATTGGTCTTTTCAGGGTCTGTATCGAACCAAGTACACTTAAACATAATTACACGTCTTCTCTTGGCATACTAGAAGTCCAATACTTCATTAACAACACCATAGAAATTATGGAGATCTCCTCCACTTTCACTTTCTGAAGGTACGAAGATCCCACTATTTTATGTACTTCGATCATTACCATGCTCAATACTATGATAGTGTACTCCATTAACATTACATCCACTGTATGAGCGAACTTCTGAAGTTGGCCCCATCGCTAATGAATATATATGATCAGACATATCTTCATTTTCACGCAATGGAATAACCTGTTAATGTAAGTATGGGTTAGATCTTAAAAATCAATGTCACCTGAATTTTTTCTTTTAAACCCATACTTACATGAGATTTGGACCTCAAGAAAGCCTCATTGGTGCCATCATCCTGACTTTAAGCTTCATGTCGAACTAGTCTCAAATATTGCCTATAAGAAAGAGACGTGTCTCAATTTTCTATTTCACACTTGGTATCAAAATTATCAATTACAATAGAATGTTCAAAACATACTTTCAATAAGATTTTATTTCTATGCAATTGTTCAAGATGTACTAATGTGCATTGCATTTTTCTTCTCTCGATAATGTCCTTACTCTTGGTGCTCCTAATGGTCGTGTATTTTGTCTGAACATTGAAAATTCACCACATGTCTCATTCTCTGGAAGTCTATCATCATTCCTTTCATCTCTATTAAACCTCGTCTCAATTCCAGTTTTGTACAAAGAACAAAATACCAACGATTCATTTATTATATATACTTCTGTATAGAAGCCTCAGGATGTGCTTTGTTTCTTACATATTGTTTCAATGCCCGTAAACTTCTTTCTATAGAGTACATCCAACTATAACTAACTTGACCTGCGCCTTTTGTTTCATAGGGCAAATGGACTACTAGGTGCACCATTACATCAAAAAATGTCGGTGGAAATATTTTTTCTAACTTATAAAGTATTATTATAATGTCTCTTTATAATCGATCCAAATCTCCTATAAAAAAAAATTTTTACACATAGATTACAGAAAAATTTGCATAACTCAAGGACAACAGTGGACACGTCTTTTTTTTTTTTTTTTTTTTTTTAAGTATGCTCGAACACCAATTGGAAGAAGCCTCTAAATCAGAACATGCGAGTCGTGAGTTTTTAGCCTCCATAGCTTTCCATATTTCTCACTCACACATCTTGATATATTTGATACAAACTCATCAAGAAATTTGACTGACTTTATCCACTTACAAAATGCAACCTTGTCATTAGTAGTCAATGTGTATGCAACATGTGACTTTACAACTTTATCTCCTACCTTTTGCAAGTATAGTTCTTTTCATATATTTAGATTTTCTAAATCCAAACAAGCAATAGTTGTACCCTTATTCTTTCCTTCAATATTTAACAATGTGCCTACCAAATTATCACAAATATTCTTTCCAATATGCATAACATCCAACTTATGTCTCAAAAAAAGTTTCGGCCAATATGAAAGTTGAAAAAATATACTTTTTTGTTCCAATTTAAACTTTGTTTCCGTTTTTTATCATGTTTCTCTAGATGTTTGCTAAGCACGGGAAACTTTAACAAGTTCACCTCTCGTAAGATATCTTCTCTATCCATGAAAATTGGAGGAGGTCTACATTTCACTTTTCCATCATATTGTTTGCTCTTGCACCAGCTGTGATTATCTAGAAGATAACGCCGATGCCTCATAAAACATTGCTTTCCTCTTAGCCTCAATGATGATGTATCCTCTTTATAAATAGGGCATTCTTGGTAACTTTTGGTACTCCATCCAGATAGGTCACCATACATAGAAAAGTCATTAATAGTCTACAATAAGCTTACACGTAGTTGAAATATTCGCTGCTTACACAATTTTAAGTGTATCCACCATCATTCCATAACTCTTTTAACTCTTCAATCAATGGTTGTAAGTAAATATTAATTTCTTTTCTAGGAGATTTTGGCCCGGGTATAACAAAGGAAACAATGAAATTTGTTTCTTTCATGCATTTCCAAGGTGACAAATTGTAAGGAATGAGCACCATTGGCCATTTATTATACAAAGTACTAATATTCCCAAATGGATTGAAGCCATCTGAAGCTAGTCCTAAATGAACATTTCGTGGGTCTAAAGAAAATTGAGGAAACCCATGATCAAAATGCTTCCACCCTTCAGCATCAGCTAGATGTCGCAACACTCCATTAGTTTCAACACGTTTATCTTTATGCCACCTCATTTCAGGTGCAATATGTTTAGATGCAAATAATTGCTTCAATCTTGGTATTAAAGGAAAATGTCGTAAAATTTATATGGAATCTTTTTACTTTTTTCAGATTCAACTTTGTACTGAGATTCACCATATACTGGACACTATTGCAAATTGACAAATTCTTTCCAATATAGGATGCAATCGTATTTGCAAGCACGAAAAGATTCATAACCTAGTCCTACGTCACATATTTTCTTTTAGCTTCATAAAATGAACTAGGTATAGATGCTCCAATGGAAAATGATTCTTTTAACAATCCAAGTAACAAATCAAATGACTTGTTAGTCCAATCGCTAAGAACCTTTATATGCATCAACTTCACCAAGAACAACAATGAAGAGAAATTTGTAAAACCAGGGTACAACTAATTGCATGCTTCATTTATTAAGTCTTCAAATAAGTTTGAATTGTTATCTCTTTCTTGGGCATTGATGTGCATCTCATTCTCATTTTCTTCTTCATTTACATTGGCAATTGGACACTATAGTGTTAGCCATGAAAATGGTGGGTGAGCATTGAGTAAATACTAGGCGAGCATCGAGTAAAAGTCATGCATGATCGAGGAAAGGATTGTGCATTGAGTAAAAGCCATGTATGAGCGAAGAAAGGATCGTGCATCGAGTATGCGATCAAGTATCATCGAGTTTAGGCCATACATGAGCGAGGAAGGGATCAGGCATCGAGTTTACCATCGAGTAAATGCCATTATACATCAAGTAAAATATCATCGAGCATCGAGTATGTCATCGAGCATTGAGTTTTGCATGAGAAATCAAATTTAAGCACCGTTTAAAAAAGGCCAGCTAGATCGGTTTAGTGGATTCAGCCCACTAAGTGGTTGTTGTGGTAGCCTATTAAGGATGAATGGTTGGCAGGAGTACAAAAGGGAAAAGCTGACTTCAAAAAGCTGTTTTGAACAAATCACTCAAGCATTTGAAGAGATTTCAAAGCCATCTAAAATATAAAGAAGTTTAGTTGATGGTGAAGGGCTGCCGGAAGAAGAAACCATTAGGAACTTGCTGAAAATTTGAAGAAAGTATAAGAAGGTTAAGCTCTCAGGTAAACCAGGGCCAGTGCTAGAATTTTGAAGATTCTGGCCAAACTACGAAGAATTCTAAGCTCAAATTTTGAGGTAAGCATCTTAAGACATTTTTTAGCAAGTTTTTAGAAGAAAGTTTCTTGAGAAAAGCTCTGAAAAATAAGTTATTAAACGAGTAAGTTGAATATGGAATTCTTTGAACAAGCAGCAGCTGCTTGAGTTGAACAACCTAGCAGCTCGAGGTTGCGTACGTTCGGGCAAGACCAAGCCTCAGCATGGGTTGGGGTTGTGAGTAGGGCTATGTGAACATTTTTTGAAGACTTGGATACAAAAGGAGTAGTCCGTGCATTGAGGTGTGGCTGAAAGAACGCCTAGGCTATACGATTGATGCATGGTATGCGATGGTGATGTGTGAAGACTGCTGCTTAGCCAAGCTTGATTTCTAAGTTATTCTAAGTGTTCAAACGCCCAGGAGGGTTAGTGTTGGAAGGTAAGGTCATTATGTATGAAATATTATGAGTTTAAGTATGAAAGTTAGTCTCAGAAGGCGAGACCATAGCTAGTAGCAAAAATATGTTGTTATGATCATAGGGTTGATACCAATAGGAGAAGCTTATCAACCTTAGGAGGATCTAAGGCTGTGAGTGACTTTAAATGCTTTAAATGTTTTATAAAAGCTTTATGAATGATTTAGAAAATCCATGTTTAATGAAAGCTTTTCATGTTAACTAGTTTTCAATAAGTTTTCCTAAGTGACGCATATCTTTAATATTATGAGCATGTGATGATGTATGAAGCTACTAAGTATGTTTAAGCTATGCACTTTAAGGATTAAGAGTATGCATCAATAAGAGATACCTTAAGAGAGCTAAGTCATAGTAAAGGTGAGAATGTTTCCTTAGGAGGTAGGAATAGCTCAGTACTGAAGGACCAGAGATGAAGGTACTAGAGCTAGGTTCTAGATATAAGTCTTGATGCAATGTTCCATTAGGAAGTATGGGTAGCTCTGTACTGAAGGACTAGATGTGAAGGTACAGGGGCTGAGTCTAGATATGAGTCTTGATGATAGGATCCAATCTACGTGCATGTAGGACAAGTAAGACTAGGTGAAAGGTGATGGAAAGAGGCGACACACCTTAACCTAGGAAGGCATGAGGAAGACTAGGTGAGGTAATGGACAAAGGTGACACACTTTAATCTAGGTTAGCACGAGGTAAGGTGATGGACAAAGGTGACACACCTTAACCTAGGTTAGCATGAGGTAATGTAATGGACAAAGGTGACACACCTTAACCTGGGATAGCATGAGAAAGACTAGGTGAAAGGTAGTGGAAAAAGGCGACACACCTTAACCTAGAAAAGTATGGAGAGTTGGACAAGAGGATTCATTCTCTCAGTTAAATAGTAAAGCAGCTAAGTAATTAAGTACAATGGAGAGCGGACAAGAGGGTTCACGCTCAAATAAGAGGCTAGGTATTGGGAGTTGAGCAAGAGGGCCACTCTCAACTGAGGATCAGACCAACTATGTTCCAGAAATATTATGTTTTAAAGTTACGCACGAATGTTTGCTTGGCTAGTTTTCAGCTTTAGTTTTCAATTATCAGTTTTCAGTTCAAGCATGAGATTTATATTTTAAATTTAGTCACTCATTGGGCTAGTAGCTCACCATGTTTTAAATGTTTTTTTTTCTAGGTAGCGCGTAGTGGTCATCTCCCCAGAAGTTAACTGCGCTATTGCTCTGCCACTTAAAGATAAATTAAGGAAACTTAGGTGGTTACTTTGTAAATATTTGTGCACATGTTGCATATTAAGGACTAGTTCTAAATCTATGGAACCCACTAAACCTTGCTTCTGTATGTACATATTATAATTTACTATGAATGGTACCCTAAGGTTGTCTTAAAGTTTGAAGTTCAGTTAGTTCTTGAATGACATTTGTGATGTTTAGGATTCTTAAATAGGTCAGCTAGGCAGTGAGTGCCACATAAGGGTTGGTAATTGATGTAGTCATACTCCCTTCCAGATTAAGAGGGTAATCTAGGGCGAGGTGTGACAAATATACTCCTTCTGCATACTAAGTTGATAATTTGTTCCTAATATTAATCCACTCTTTATCCATTTTTAATAATATATGCGATAAGTTGAACCTGTATTATATTATTAAAATTACAGTATCGTGTTGGAGTGTAGGTTAATCCAAAAGTTATTTTAAAATCAAAGTGTCATACAATATAGTATCCTAATCTTTCTACTACTGATTAAAATACATTATAACTTTCATATTTTCTTGGTGAAAAGTTGGTGGTTCTTTGGATTCTTGTTAATTTCCATGGAATAACTTATTCATTCTTGTGTTTCTTAAGTTCAACTAGAGTTTGAGATGTGAGTATGTTGTGTCATTTGTCTGTTTGTTTTTGGTGATCTGTTGCCAAGCCACTATTTTATAGGCTACTTAAGCACGTGGTAGTTATCATTTGCTCTGATTTTTACTATTGATGGTGTAGACAAACTTCACTTGTAGATTTATTTGGGAATAAAAGGTGTTCATATGGATCAGGTAGGTCAAAATACAAGATTTGATCTTCAGATGATAGATGTAAACCCATTTCCTGTTCATGTCTGAATTTAATTCTTTCTATCAAGTTTAAGTTCCAAATGAATGTTTATCTTCTTTGGCATTTTTCCTATGTTTCAATTGTTCATGTAAGTGTGGACATTAGTATTCTTATAATAGAGCGTTTATTATTATTTCTCTTTGTTATATTCTGAATGTGTTTTGAGTCGAATATAAAATTAGTTCTATATCTCTTTTATTAGTTCTATATCTTTACTCTAATAGAATTCTTTAGAAGATTTGTCTTCACCATATCAAATGTTGGTTATATTGATCTTTTTGGAGTTGGCTCAAACTGTTCTCAAAAGAATATCCGAATCTAACAATTCCTATCAAGCATCAAACTATCTCCACAATGGCATGATATTTTCCATTTTGGACATAAACCCTCATAGCTTTGCTTTTAGTTTCACCCCAAAAGACCTCATACCAATGGAGATAGACATTCTCACTTATATACCCATGATCCTCTTATTATCTAACCAATGTGGGACTTTGGTCGCATTCCCAATACTTTTGTGATTGCATTGTTTGATTAATTATCGATGAATTCGTTTTATGTTTATGTTCTAAAGAGAGTGGTATAAAATGGAGGATATTTGTTGGGATTCTCTATTTGATCATTTCTATGTGAATAAATTTGGATGCTTAGATGATCAAATCTTTGATAAATAAAGTTAGCTTAAAATTGAAGGGGAATTAAGGATGATTGAGAATATAGTATTTGACCCGCATGAAAATATATGGGAAAATAAATTAAACTAAACATGTTCATTGCCACAGGATGAGTAAACTATGAGCTCAAGCTATATTTGGATTAGTATGAACTTAACTATATTTCTATCTCAAGATCCTGAAGTTCAATCTAGTAAAAAAAAAAAAGGTTTTTGTACTTAATTTTAGTAATTCTTTCTCTGGATGTGAATGCATAATTTAGAGAAGGGATTGAAAAACAGATTCTTTGGATTTTAAGTTGTTAGTTGTTCTTGGAATGGCTTTTGTTTACTGTAAAAGGGAAGCAGTCTGTCCCATTTTTTCTTTTTTCTGTGCTTTTTAACTTTTGATCTGGTTTCTTTTTTCTGATTGAACAGATATATATTTTGCATACATATGCTTTTAGGTGGCTCTCATGATCAATTTTTCAAAAAATTTGGATATTGGAGGATTGTCCATTTTATTTTGTTATGAGCTTTGGGGAGGATTTTGTCATAAGTCTATTAAACTAACAACTATAGTAGATTATTTTTTATAATTATTATTATTTTTGTACAAACACATTTAATTAAGGAGTTTGAGTTAAATTTAAAGGTAAATATATGTTCCTTTTACAGCAACTGATCATAAAAGACGACTAGTCTGACGACAGAATGTGAAGACTAAATATTGTTACGTAAAGAAACTAGAGAGGTTACTTTATTTTTTTGTGTACGATAATGTAATTTAGAGTGTTGTAATGATTAGAGAGTCGTATTACGAGTGATGTATATGTTTATATTTTTATTTTGATGTAAATGTCCTTAATTACTTTAGTGGTTTATATAATTGAAATTAATTTTACAAACATTTGAGATAATTTATTTTTCTTATATATGTGTATATATATAAGCTATTAATTTATTTTTCTTATATATGTGAATATATATAAGCTATAACAACAATATGTTACTTGAAAGTAGTACAAATTCAAACAAAAAGAATTGCTACTAAAAGTTGTTTAATTACTATCCATAATAATAGCTACCACAATGAGGTTTAAAAATGCTATAAAATGGTCAATCTAGCATTTTTGTAATGTTATGAACGGTTTCCATAACATTAAATTTATGCAATAAATTTTTTTTTAAACTTATTTTATAGCATTGGAAAAATGCCATTAAAAATGGGAAATTTTTTATGACATAAGTATGACAATATCTTTAAAATGTTATGGAAATACTTTTATAGTGTTTTTACAACATTGTGCAAAACACTATTGAAAGTCTTTTATAACATTTTTGTGCAACCTATCAAAACCACTATAAAAGACTTTCTACAACGTTTTTTTTTTACGCTATGAAAAGTTTTTACAGCAGTAATCTTGTGCTATCAGAAATGAACTTATTGTAGCATTTATTATGGTAGTGAAAAAACGGTATGAGAAGTCGAGTACTTTCAATAACATGGGCTATGACAGTGTTTCGAAAACACTACAGAACGTCTACGATGACATTTTTTTCAATGTTATTATAAGTGATATTTGTTGTAGTGTGTTTAGATATCCAAACACTAAAAATAACTATATTGCAAGTACCTCAAGTTACTCAAAGATAACTTGTGTTGCTTCGACTCTTTTATATGTGAACTTTTGAAAGAATGAAATAAGGGGATGTCTTTGAAAATAAGTTAAACCCTTGTTTTTTATAACCTTGTACAAATTAATTCTTCAGTTTGGACTCTGCAGTTTTTCATTTTATAATCACAATCTTACTGTAACCCTCCACAACTGGGAGGCTTTGATGCTACTTCTTTTGGGGAAGGAATTTCTTGGCTCTCTCCCTATTTCTTATTAAAAAAAAGAAATACTGTATATCGTTCAAATCCTACGTTACATTGGGGGCTTAAGTTAAAAAAAGAAATAATGATTGTTAGATGCATTTGTCATTTGTTCTTTTATTGCAGAATTTGCACTGCTTGCAATTAAAGAGGTCAAATACCTTTCGAAAGCATGCCATCTTTTGAAGAGATGAAGGAAATATTAGGTTTCAACAACTATTATGAAGAAGAGGACATGAGAAACTCTAACATCCCTCTGTAAATAATATTTTTTTTATTCATATTTCTTATTTTTTAAAACTTAAACCTCGCCCGACGGCGTTTCCCAAATCGTCGGAATAGGTGAACAAAAAAATCTAAAAGATGTCTTTTTTAAATTAACAATCGTCCGACGATTGCATCACCATCGGCAATAGTAGAGACTCCCGACGGTCGCTCGAGGACCGTCAGGATAATTTTACAATTTCCTATAACGTTTTTTAATTTTCTATTTCGTTATCTCCCGACGGGTCCAGGGAATTTTCGTTGACGGTGTTGCTCCAACTGTCGAGAGAACATTAAACTGCAGTTTTCTCATTTTTTTAAAAAACTAAACAGCTCAACATCGTCGGGATAGTTCAACAAGCCTAATGGTAGGTTTATTGATTGTCGAGATAGATTGGTTATCCTAACGCTAGTGAACTTTTCATCAGGATTGAATTTTCTCCCGATGCCTCCATTTATCGTTGGAGAAAATGAGATCGTCTGACACTTTTTTTTTGCATCGAGAAAATTTTCATAAAGAATAATTAAAATTCTTGCAGTGAAGCAACGACTTCAGATTTTAAAGAAAAAAATTGCTATGACAAACATATTTAATGATACCATTGCACCATTCAATAATATATATTTATAATTTCAAAATGATACATTTAAAATGATTTCTAAAAATAAATTCAAGAGAGATGGAGAAAGATGGAATCAATATTATGGAAGCATATTTAAAATATGGGTTCAACTTAAAAGAAAGAAACAAAATATATATATATATTATATATATATATATATATATATTAGGGATGGATAAAAAAAGAGGAAGGAGTGAAGGGATTATTCAAAATATTATAGTGAACTAATGAATTTTTTTATAAGAAACCAACATTATCTTTTATAGTACAATTAAGTGGTAAATTTCACCACTACTTCTGGATCGTTAATACATATTACTCTTTGATAATAATAATAATAATAATAATAATAATCGTATTAATTATGGCTCAACTTCTTAAGCTTATGGTGTTTGGAAAAAAAAAATACTTCAGACAAAATCAATTTTTCCATAACTAATATTTTTTTTAATTAATAATTTAAAATGTATTTAATGTAACTTCTAGTAGATCAATATATCGATGTTGATATTTATATCGATATCTCAAATTTATGGGTATATATATTTAAAGTATTAATGGATACTTTAAAAAAATCATGGATATCATAAAAACTTTGTTATTGTGATTTTATTTTCTTTCCTTTCTTTTTTTTTTTCTTTTTTGAAAGTTTAGTACAAGCTTATTTAAGTCATACACTACTTTAAACAACTTATATCACTAAATAAAATCAAATATATGCATTAATACAATAATAGTATTGAATGTTGTACAATAGATATAAACTTGAGTTATTTGTAAATTAAAATTTTGATCAATAAGTACTTGGATCCATAATTCAATAAATAATAATAATATGATGTTCTTGGAACATTAGACCAATAATAATATTATTTTAATCTTCAAAAAATAATATAATTGATTTAATGATGATAATTATTGAATGAGAAATTTTGGACCAATTTTAAATTATTTACTAAATTAATGATGAAATTCCAAATAATTGAATTTGAGACTAATTAGAAGTTGACATGTGTCTCAAATTAAAGTTGAAGACATAAATTGATGAATTTCGATGATGTCACATGTTTTCTTCATGACGGTTGGATTGAATAAAATTAATTCGGTCAAATTTGATATTATTATTTCAGCTAAAGTTCAATTGAGCCCAAAAATAGGCTTAATTTGACCCAAATGTCAAATAAGACCCAAGTCCACAAAGCCCACCTGAGAATGAGTTCTCTTCATTTGTAAGGATCACTAATTCTACGTTCCAGAAAATCCAAAGAGAATTCTCATTAGAGTCTTTTGGAGATACGAGCATTCTTCCAATACTCCAACTTCAAGAACATCTACACGCTTCGCTTCCATACATCACCAGGAAAAAATTGAATCAGATATTAGAGATCGAACCACATTCGTATTAAATCTACATCAAACAAGTTTAATATTATTCCAATTCATTATATCTTAAAAAAAGATAGATATAACAAGTTATAAGATTGAAAAAAAGTGTGTATTTTCAATATATTATAGAAAGAAAAATCAAATTTCCATAAAAAAAAAAACTTTGGAAAAAAATAAAGAGAAATGAAAAACGGCAGAGGTAAAGAGAAAATTGAGATTATGGATTAGAGAGAGAGAAAAAAAAATAACAAAATGTGTAAGTACACAAAAATGGCAAAAGTATATAGTAATAGAATTCAAAAAAATATTTTTTTAATTTTTTCATCCTAGTAGCTGGTCAACAATATGTTTTTAATCTTAATAAATTATAGCAATTTAAAAAATGAGATCGATTTAAAATTTATATGTGAATGAAATACTTGAGAGATAGGGTTATTGAAAATTGGCTTTAAGATAATCTTCCAAATATTTAATTAAGAAAATATTTTTAATAGTTTTTATATGCAAATGCACATAACAAATAAAAGGTTTGACTTTTAAAATATTTATTACACAAACTCACCTACCTTTTGATTCAAATAGATTTTAAAAATTGAATAAACTTTGAATTTCTAATTTGTTTGTCTAATAAATCTTAAACATTAAAATGCATTTACTAATAGATCTTAAGTCTAAAATTTGTTTACCCAATAGATCTTGAATTAATTTTCAATCCTCTATCTAATTAGGATTTTAATCTATTCAACATTTTTTTAATTACTAATATGCTAGACGTAAAATTTAATATTAGATCTATCTAGATTAGATGATTTTTAAATAATCCAATTATATCAAAAATTTATTAGGTACAAAATTAATATATATCCAATGACCTATTGACACTTTGAATGTTTAGACTCCATTTAATAATCATTTAGTTTTGATTTTTGGTTTCTGAAAGTTAAACCTATAAATAATACATTCGATTATTAGTTTCTATGTTTAGTAGCAATCTAATCTAAATTTTGAAAATTAAAAAGGGTAAAATTTTAATTTAGAGGAAAGATGAGAATTAAAAAATTATGTGAGAATATAAGTACAATTTTCAAAAATAAAAAATAAAATAACTATCAAATGAGACCGTGTAAAACCTATTAATACATTTTAAACTTCAGTAATCTTTTAGTCACAAAAATTTGAAAGTTGTTGCATTAAACTTATAATCTAACTAAATTAAACCTTTTTTTTTTAGAAAAAAAAACTTACTATTTTGATTTAACTATGTTATATATGAATTTCTTATATTTAGGTTTTTCCAAACATATCAAATTAGTACATGGGCATTTTCATCACATCGACCAAACTTTTCTACTTTTTCATGTGTCATTGAATTATGCATCCAATTTTTAAAAATAAAATATTTAATTATATATTTATCAAGATAGATATAATGAATGAAACTTGATTAATAGGTGACGAATGATTTTATAAATCACTACAAAATAAATTTAGAATTCGTACATAAGTGGATGAAAAAAAATGCCTAATTACCAATTTAATCAATAATTCGTTTTTTCATCTCCACAATTTTAATCAAAATAAATTACTTCATCATAATCAATATGAACCTAAGTAATGCACAACTAATTAAGATGCATCCTTTCAGTCAAGATGGAAGTTGAGTTTTTTAATAAACAATTATTCTTATGTATTAAATTAATAAAGTTTTCAATCTTGGTTCTCACACCCTCTTTGTATATATATGAACAATTTTTTTGTTATTAAATTTTGTAAGCCCCTTAATTAGCATGTATTTGACATACTTGACTATAAATTTTTTTTTAAAAAAAAAGGAAAAAAACATAGTAGCGTTTATCTAATTTGAAAAGGAAAAAAAAAGGAAAAAGAAAAAGAACATAGTAGTGTTTATCTAAAAGTTTAAAAGTAGTAAAAAGTTCAATAGGTAAATTAATATATAAATAATTTTTATAGTCAAAAGTTGTTTGAAAATTTCTAAAAATAGATACAAAGTACCTAAAGTATATATAAATAATTATATCTTGAAAGTGTTTAGCTGCCTGAACGTAGCTCATTTGACATGAACTTATACCATCAATTTTAAAGTTTAAGGTTCGATTCTTCCATCTCATTTATTGTCAAGAAAAAAATGCTTAACTCAATAACTTTTTTTCTTCTTAAAAAATGCATGTTAAACATACATTTAAACAAGTTAAATTCTCTAATAGTAGGTGAAGTGTTGAGTTGGGATATTGGCAAAAACTGATAACTCACAAATGTTTCCATCTTTCACCACTAATACTTTTTTAGAATATTTGTTAAATTAGTTTTTTCGATCCATCTCGATTGAGATCGACAACTGAGATTTAGATAATTAAAAATTACCTTCTTTCTCATTTTATCGATTATTTTGGGTTTTTTTAGTGAAATCTTGTGCATGATTAACAACGAGATTCAATATATTTCTCAAATATTACTTTGACTTTTCACAAAATATAATTTTTCTCAAAATTTAGTAAAGATAGACAAATTTGTAAAAAAATTAAAAAGACATAATATCTAGTATAAGATTAGATAAAATTACATAATATTTGAAAAAATTAGTAAAAATTCAGTGTTAACCTTGCACAAGATTTCACGAAGAAAACCTAAAACAATCAATAAAATAAAAAAGTTAATTTTCTTTTATCCAAAACTCGATTGAGATGGAGTACTGATAATAACTATGTTAATAAAATTTCTAAAAAGGTATCAATTACAAAAGATAGAAACATTTGAGGATTATTTCTAACTATTTACTTGTTGAGTTTGTTAAATGAATAATAAAAAAGCATTAAAAGAAACAAAATTTTCATTTTTGTAAAGTTTTAATATAGAATGTTTAAAGAGAGATTAATTTAAAGCAAAGAATTAGAAGGGTTGAAAAATTGAAAGTGATAATGAATAGTTAGAAGGGTAGGTGAGATGGGGATGGCAAATGATTTGCTTTGAGTCCAAGTAATACACAGTCAACAACCAAACAACTATAAAGATTTTAAACAATATCAAATTGATGGGTTTGATGGAGAAAGAGTTTTAGTTGCATGCATTTTCTCCAAGTTATTATTTTAAAAGAAAAAACATCATTCCCTTTCTTTTTTTTTGTTGCTCCATCTTTTCTAAAGTGGATTGGAGTTGGTGAGTTGAAAAAAAAAAAAAACAAAAACAAAACAAAATTCTTTTGCATCATGTTGTCCATCAAAACCTACCACATTGCCTAAAATTTTTTAGTATTAGGATTTATTTATTTTTGTCAAATCCATTATTTATATCGTGAATTTTAGGCATATTGCTTCCACTTCTAAAAGTTTTCTTTTATTATCTACTTTTAATCAATAGTTTATAAAATCAAGTTAAATTTTGATAATCAAATAAAGTAGTCTAAAAAATTTGTTACTATTTTTAAAATTTGACTAAGAATTGACCATTGTATTTAAGAAAAATGGAAATTATGGTAAGAATTGTAGATGGAATAGACTTAATTTTCAAAAATAAAATAACCAAGTGATTACCAAACGAGGCATTATGTATTTGGCTTTTGGTTTGTTTGGAAGAAATTTTGAAAAGGAAAATTGAGAGGAGATTTTTGTAAGAAACGGGTTTTGCCAAATCCACTGCTTCATAAATTTTCTCTTTTATTTTTGAGATTTTGAATTGGAATTTGAATTTTTTTTATCTATGAATGTTTAGACGACTTACGAACACCTCGACTAATCTCACAAGATAATCTATAAACAATGTGAATTTACGAATTGAGAATTACATTATTTCTTAGAAATGAAAAAGTTCAAATTAATACACACGCTTGAAAGTATATATTATATGTGAAATGTTTATTTCATAAGAATTATTTTAATTTTTCCTATTTTTATGCTAACAAATTAATAATAAATTTTTGTCCCAAAAAAATATCTTTTTGGTCTCTAAGTTTTTGATTTAGTTTTGGTTGAGTTCCTATGTTTCAAAATGTCATACTTTTAGTTCGTTTTGAATTTGGTTTCAATTTAGTTCTTAAATCTCAAAATATTATCATTTTAACCTTTGAGATTTGAGTTTTTTTTTTTTTTTTTTTTTTTTTTTTTTATTTTCAACCTTAATTTTTAATTGAATACTTACTTTAAATCTTTAATGTCAATTTCTCACTTTTAGTCTTTGGTGTTAATGTTCATTAATGAATATAAAATAATTATGAAATTTAATTTTAATAGTGAAGAAAAATAATAAAATTTAATTGATTATGATTCTTTAAGTACTTCTAAATTAATTAATAAACATTACCACTAATATAAGAAAGTGAACATTTAGTGAAAAATCTATATTAAAGTGTAAATCTTGAAATTTAGGGAGTAAATTGAAACAAAACTCAAATCTCATAAGTAAAGTTGTAACATTTTAAGATCTAGAGATTAAATTAAAATCAACTCAAAACTTAGTGTAGGTCCTATTTGGTAAATTTTTTTTTTTTTTTTTTTTTTTTTTTGAACATTAAGCCTATAGACACTACTTTTATCTTCAAATTTTTTCATTTGTTATTACTTTTTAATAATGGTTTAAAAAACCAAGCCAAAATTTGAAAACTAAAAGAAGTAGTTTTAAGAACTCATTTTTGTTTTTGGAATTTGGCTAATAATTCAACTATTGTACTTAAAAAAATGTAAATCATCGAAAAAAATATGGAGAAAATAGATTTAGTTTTCAAAAATTAAAACCAATTACCAAACAAGACTGTAATTTTTTAAAATGTAGAGATGAAATGAAAATTAGTCAAAAAAAACTAAGTAACCAAACATTTTTTCCCCTCAGATTTTAACCTGAATATTTTGGAAACTAAAGGTTGAATGTCTAAAATTCACTTCACGTAATTGCATTAATGCAGTGCAGAGTAATAACGCAACAAAAAAACCGAAACATCAAATCAATGCAAATAGATTTAATAGTTTGGTTTGGTTTTTTAGTATAAAATTGGACATCTTAATTCGTATTTTGGAGAAAATAAAAAATATTGGTTCAAATTGATTTTTTATTAGAAAAACCAATCAAAACCAAATCGATTCAATGGTATATATATCCTTAAAAATAAATTATCTTTTAATATTTTAATTATTATGATGTAGGTATATTTATTGTTTAGAAAAAAATATTAATTATTATAGAACTTGTACGTTTTTTATTTAGAAAAATGCCAAGAAAAAAATGTCAATTTTCAATTTATGAAAAAAGAAATAGACCAAATTTCAATTTGAAATTAGCGAAAATGACCAATACAAAACAAAGTGAATAAAAATAAAATTGGAAGAAAAAAAGAATGAAAATGCAAAAAATCAAGAACCAAACCAATAATAAACCGATCCAAATAAAACCAATCAAATAGTTTTGTTCTTTATTAGACATTGGTTTGAATCTCTTCCTTGTAAAACCGATTGGTTTGGTTTAGTTCTTAGTTGACCTCAAAACCGAATTGACTATCACCCTTAGTCAAAAGCACGTATGCAATAATTATTTTTAGAACAACTATGTTTTAAAATTTATATTTTTAAACTCAATTATTTCCTAAATTCTCATTTTCCATCTTTATTATTGATTTATGTTCATAAATTAAAAATTATTAAAATATTTATAATTAATTAAGTTTCACTTTTTTTATTATTTTTAAAATTAAATTCAAAATTTTACTTTATAACTATTTCTATTAATTATAGACATTGGCGCCAATAAATGAAAGTGGGTATTTAATGAAAAATTGAGGTTGAAAAATACAAAATCTTGAAACTTCAAATCAAATTGAAATAAAACTCAAATCTCAATGGTAAGATTATAATATTTTGTAACTTAGAGTCTAAATTTGAAACAAAACTCAAAATTTAAGAACCAAATGTGTAACATTTGAAAATTTACGGATCAAATAGAAATTACATCTAAAATCTAAGGACAAAAAAACATTTTATCCAACAATTAATTACGATGAAAAACACATTATTACAGTCATTTTTCATTTGAAAATAAAGTTTATTAAGTCATAATGAAAAGATTCAATAATAACTTCATTGTTTCTAAATTTAATGATAGAACTACATGTTAAATTTTAGATAGATTATAAATGGTTATGTGTCCCAAATTAAATTTGAACAAAAATATGACCAATCTTTATTAATATCAAATATATTTATTATGCAAGTAAAGGTAATTTGTTCAAATCGAGTAGAATATCGCAAAAGTGAATTGTCTCAATGGGCTTATGTTCTTGGGCCTAGCCATTATGCCTAGAAAGGCCCCTCAAATTGAGCCCACAATATATGTAAAACTAGTAGGGACGTTTATGGTTGAGTTGAGTTTAAGGATATTTAAATCTAATCCAATTGTTCGAATTGTTAATTTTTTTAGTATAAATAATTTTTATTAAAAAAAAAATGAAAGGAAATAGAAAAATTCAGGTATCTTTTTATTTTTGTCAAAAAATGAAAATAATAAGATTTTTGGGAAAAGCGTGTCGCACACATAACATTTATCTTTTTAATTCCCAAATTGTCCCTAATATGGTCGATTAACAGTTTTTTCGAGTACTATAAAATTGCTATGTCATGTATAAGTTTTCAATGAAAATACAGTGTAAATAGAATCGTTTGTTATAAAACTGTGTATCAATTATCAATAGAAATACATTGTAAATGGAATCATCGGTTATGAAACTTCAACATAATGGATTTCAAGAGATAAAGGTGGCAGATTTTTCTCCCATTTTAAAATTTAAATTGACAGTTTCATATATGTTTTGATTTGATTTAACCACTTTTCGACAATATTCAAATTAATCAATCTTTAACTTGTTTATTACCAATTTGATGTTAATTTATAATATATCTTTAGATTTTATATTATTTTATTCGTTTTTTTATTATTTTAAATTCAGATTAAATTTTTTTTCCATCATGGTTAGGATTTTACTTAATATTTTATACATATTTTCATCTAACAAATCATATATTTCATTTAAATTTTATCATTCTTTGTATTTTTTTTAAGAACATTTTATTCATTATTATCTTATTATATTATTATACCATTAATTTGTCTTTTGACAAATAAATAAGTATTCACTTTTGCAATCTTGCTGTTTTTGCTATGTCTTTACAACGAGTTAAGGTTCTTTCGTAAGTTTTGTAGTTGATAGAGTTATAAATACAATGTAATTGTTGAAACTTAAATAAAAACGAAATTATGAATAAGTATAATTGTAAATAAACGAGCTCCAATTCTGAATTTTCTCTCCCAAATTATATTTAAATTTATATTTTATTATCAAATCAGATTTTATCTAACTACTTATCGAATTAATCACAACAAAAAAAAACTTTCTAATTTTTCTCTCCAATTTATATTTGAATTTATCTTTTATTATCAAATTTGATTTTATCTAACTAACTTTCAATTTGTTTAATTGTTTATCATAAATTCAATAGTATCTAAATGTTTTTTATTATTATATATATTGTTATCAAATTAATTTGATTTTTTTCATATTTTTTATGTTTGCAAGTTTTCATATAGAAACACGTAAAAATAGCTTATTGTACTTTAAAAAAAACATATAAATGGGAATTAAACTTTAAATGTTTGAAACATGTGCGCGTATATATATATATATATATATATATATATATATATCTATAATTAATATTAATATTAATATTAATATCATTATCATTATCATTATTAAAATAAGATAACAAAAACCGTAATCTCATATTCTTCATTTTCTTCTCTTAGTCGTCCAAAAATCTCTTTTTTCTCATTCTCAATCTTATGTCTGCTATAGTTGTTATTGAATTCCATCATCTTGGCTAGCTTTTGACGACCACCCTTGCTAGGTTATCGACATTTTTTGCTCGCACACATGTTTCCTGCTTTTGTTTCTACTTTAAACATCGTTTTCAACAATGACGTTCTAGGATTCTTAGTGTTTAAAGTTGGCTTTTAAGATCCTATGAGTAAAATGGTCATATGGAATGAAGATGATGAAACTCCCTACTGGTTTGGTGTCGAACACAATCATATTTCCAATAGTCTCATCGTCCTGAAGTTGTAATTCCTTCAAATACTCACTTGCCAATAAAAATATTCACTGGTACAATCAACTTTGGTTTTTTGCATCTTGGAGGAAGTCCATCGTTATAGACATCCGTAAGTTTCTAATGACTTTCTTCCCTCGCATACACGCATTCTATAGGCAGCTAGAAGCTTTAAGGATGATATTTAGGTGATTTTTAATTTTTGCTTATGGAATGTTTAGATATGGGGTATTAATTGTATATTTGTGGTTCTAGAATGTTTAGGTAGAGTATATTTGTGGTATTCGAGTTGCAGTGTATTTTTGCATTCTCGTTTGTACTTAATTTTGTTGTTTTAGGGTAGTTTTGTCATTTACTAATTAGTATTTTTTATTATATAAATTATTTTTCTATTTTTATAATTTTGAATTTTTGCCATTTTTCCAAATGAAACTTTAAAATTTGATATTTCTCTTATCAGCTATTAAAAATTGAACCCAACCCAACCCAGGTTGGTTTAGGTTAGTTGGATTATTTATTTAAATTTTTTATTCTAAAACAAAGTAAGATATTAACACATAAAAATTTAATTTGATTATTTTCATATATTGAATTAAGGTTAACAACTCAATTTCAATTTATATAATGAATTTTTCTTTCTATAATTTCAAAAAACTATTTTTAGAAGTTGTTGGGAATAAATTATATAAAAAGAATAAATCTTTAATAAATATATGTATATATAATTATACCAAAGAAATATACATTTTAAAGTTAACAATAAGTTTGGATTGGTTTTGGTTATTTTAGATAAACCATGAACCAACCCAATTCACAAAATTTCTATTTATTTAAACCAAACCGAATCCAAGTGAGTTGATAACTCAATCTAAACGGCACGAATTGAATTGGGTTGATCAATTTTTTTGGGTCATCGAGTTTTTTAAACACCCCTAAAAGCTAGAATTATGACTTAGATTACGCTGCGCTGAAAAACTACTTTGAGTGTTTGATAAAATTGATTGCAATTTTTTTCTTTTTTTTTGGTTAAAATCATTTTTCTTAATGACACGTTCATTCACATCGTTTTTTAAATCTGTCATCTACTAACTTTTAAGAGTAGCTTCTGGTAAAATCAACCGTTATTTCCTAACAAATTTACATTTAAAATTTTAAAATTTTATTATTTACCCATTAAGATTGATTTTGTATTTGGTTCATACCACTAATTTTTATATCCTAAAATTTCAAATCGACTAGTTTCAATCCACCCATTTTTTCTTTTAATAGTATCATATTTTTTATTAAAAAGAAAAGAAAAAGTTGCTCATATTTCTCTTATATTTAGCAAATAATCTAGAGGAATCAAAATTTAAATTGAAGTTGAAAGCATATATGATATAACATTAAAAAAAAAGTATAATTTATGAACCTGAAAAATTATACATATTTTGATAATAGATCTATTTGGTCATTTTTTTATAACTACAACCATTTAGTATTATTTATCAGCTGATTTTTTTAAAAAAAAAAACAGTTGTTAATAATTATTTGAAAAGTTGCAACAATCACATACTAAGTCTATCTAGAGGAATGGATAGTTTTTATAGAAATTGTGGTCAATGATCTTTTTCAAGATTATATTTTCATAGTGTGTTCGACGAGGTTTCCAGAGAAATTTCAGTATATTATAATGAATACAATCTCTATTATTTAATCCTTTGATGCTTTCTTTTTTAAAAAATAAACTTTAATCTTTAGGCTTGTTGATCTTCTTAGATGATCAACCTTTGTATTTGATGACGTTTTTGGATGATTGATTTTTGGGCTTAATAATCTTCTTGAAGGATTGATCTTTGAGCTTTATGATCTTCTTAAAGGATTGACTTTTAGACTTGTTGATCTTGTTGATCGATTAGGATCAGCCTATGACTTGTTGATCATTTGGATCGACCTTTGTCTTATTGATCAAATTGGATCGCTTATGGCTTATTGATCGACTTTGGGTAGACCTCTAGCTTGTTGATCAGTTTGGATTAGCTTGTGGCTTGTAATCGGCTTGGATTGGCTTTTGGTTTATTGGTTGACTTGGATCGGCCTCTGACTTATTGATCAATTTGGATCAGCCTTTGACTTATTGATCTTCTTGGATCAACCCTATGAGCTTCTGATTTCAAGAGATTCAGAGACTCTTTTGATCTTTAGTCTTATGATCTTCGAGAGAGCAAAAGTTGATCTTTGGACTTTCAATCTCCAAATCTTCATAACAGTTATACTCTTCAAAGCTTCAGAGCTTTAGCTTTCTGATCTTTAAAGCTTCAAGAGAATTGTGTTCTTCAAATCTTCAAAACTTGAGAGCTTCAGTCTCCAGATCTTGAGAGTTTTGGTCTTTAAATCTTGAGAGCTTCGGTCTTTAGATCTTGAGAGGTTTGATCTTCTGCATTCTAAATTCCGTCTAGAATTTTCTCTAGAGTTTCTAACTTAAGAAGTTTCAAAGAGTCTTCTAATCTTTTGGAAATCTTTTGAGCTTTGGTTATTAAATCTTTAGAAAAAGAAACGTTTGTCTTTGGAGCTTAGAACTTCAAATCTTGAAGAGAGTTACACGCTTCAAAGCTTTAAGAAGAGTTGTGTTCTTCAGATCTTCAGAACTTGAGATCTTTGGCCTTTAATTCTTCAAAACATCAGCCTTTAGAACTTTGGAGATTCGGTCTTCAATTTTTCCATCTCCCTTTTAAAAGTGAAGGGTAAGGCTTCCATGGGCCTTAAGTGAGCTTGGTCTTGGTCAATGGACTTGGCCTTTTGGCCCAACAGATAGGGTTTAGACTTTGTTGGCCTTTGGGACAAATTAAGCTTATTCTTGAATTGAATTGAACATAAGCCCTTATGTTAAAATTGTACCAAATTAATTAACTTGATCCAACAGTTAAGACGAAAACACACGGCATCATCGAGATTTATCAACTTTTATCTTAAATTTCAATTTGGAACATATGTCTGTTGGGGATGATGCCCTAAATCTCGTGGATCTCATAATTTGTAATTGTATTATACAAACACTTGATTTATCTAATAAAATAAAGAGGTATTTTATTTAACATTTAATAGTATTAACCCACAAAAACTAGTCAATTAAGATCTAGAGTTATCTTCTGTAACTTAAACATGTATGTAGAGACATACATGTGGATCATGTTTAGGTGATAACCTAAATGGTCTGTAGTAGATGGATAAGGTTGTGTACCTTATCCTAGTGACACTACAAATACGATCTGCTTTGTAGTTAATACAATTGTTGTAAAGTGCTACAAATGATATGATCCTGATCATTCATGTGGAGACATGTGAGCGAGGGTATTTTATACATAGAGTGTATATAAGACCGGACCACGAAATGAATAGTCTTTCTATATAACATCGTTGTTAAAAGAGACTTACAATTTTACCAAAATGACTATAGGTGACTTAACCTGAATCCTGAGAGAGTTGTGAATTCCTGCCTATGAAGGCATTGCTTTGATTTGCATAGGTGAGAATGGTCAGTCTCGCCGACTAAATATGCCTACCATTTTGGGAACTTGTCTAATTAGGGAGCTAAGAACACAACTACACAAGAAGGAATTCACTCCTTCTCTAGTTAAAGAATGTAGAGAAATTTCTCCCTTATAGGTTGATCCCAAGGCTCGAACAATGTGGCACCACACCTTCCCTGTTAAGATTGATGTCCTAAATCTAGTGTATTTCATGGTTTGTAGTTTTGTTAATACAAATTATTTATCTAATAAAAGTAGAGGTATTTTATTTGACCTTTAGACGATATTAATTCAATCTAATAAACTAAGATTCAAGGTTATATGATGTCACTTGAACAATATGTGGTTGACATATAGGTGGTTCATGTTCAAGTAATAACATAAAAGGTCTGCATGAAATGGATGAAGGTTGGGTGCCTTATCCTGATAGAATCGCGGATATAACCAACTTTATAATTGTTACATGAGATGTAAGTATTACAAAAATTATAAACCATATTATTCATGTAAAGACATGTAAGTGGAGGTATCCTGTATAAAGGAGTTTATACATAGATCAAACCATGAAATAATTAGTTTCTCTTTGTAACACCGTTACTTGAAGAAACTAACATTTCACTAGGATGACCATAGGAGACTTGACCTTAATCCTGAATGAGTCGTGAACTCCTGTTTATGACGACAGTTCTTTGATTTGTATGGGTGAGAATAACCATGATAGCTGACTCCATATACCTACCATTTTGGGGATTTGCCTGATTAGGGACCTAGGAACACAAGTACATAAGATGGAATTCATTCCATTCCTTGAAAAAGTAAATAAATTACTCCCTTAATAGCTTATTCCGGGTCTTGAACAATGATGACTCAATCTCTCACTAGCCGAAGAGGTGTTAGTTTATAGTTGGACTATAAACTATTTGTTCATTAGAGGAATCAATGGTACTTAAGAAGTTAGATGTAACTACAGAGGTAAAACTGTATTTTGACCTAACTGTAATTATGAGCATTTTTGAAGAGTCATCACTCTGTTGATTGGTTATATCCATGGACACAAAAATATATCTACCGTGCGAAGAGTGCAACTATTAGTCGTTAGTGGAGTGATTGGTAGTTAATGAATATTGGTTTATTGGACTAGAAGAGTTTAATCAATTAATCTCATATCATTGGAGCTTCTAATCTGTAGGTTCATAAGGTCCCATTGTTAGCTCACTAAAGGATAGTAATGAGGAATGATTTAAATTGTTCAAATCAAATGAGAAAATTTTATATTAATGAGATTAATATATAATGGTTAATTATAGATATGATCTATAATCCAAATTATGTAAGAGAGATATATTTGAATAAGATTCAAATAATAGATTTATATGAATTGAATTCATAAAGAGATGTATACATATAAATATGTGATATTTATATGTTAATTAACTCCATAGTAAATATGATTTAATATAGTTATTTAATTTATTAATTAATGGTTAATTAATTGATTAGAAGTAATGGAAATTGGAGGTTAGTATAAATATATGATATTTATGATAATTAAATAAATGTAATTAAATAGGATTTAATATATGGTTATTTAATAACTAATGTATATTAAATAAGGGTTATTTAATTAATTAACACTAAGAGTATAAAGGAAAATTCTTGGAGAAGTGGTTAACCATTCTCCATATAAATATATCTTTATAGCCCATTCAGGGCAAAGAGTGTTTTTACACAAGCCTCCACCTTCTCTCTAACTTCTCGCTAGAAATTCTCTACCCTTTTCCTCCTTAAAAGTTCTTGAAGACCACTCTTCCAAGTTCTTTGGAATCCTAGAGAATATCAAGGTAACTTTGTTGGTGGTGTCCTTCTTCATTAGAGAAGTTCGAGATTGTTGATAATGGAGGAAGAGGAAAGCTAGAGGAATCATCAAAGGTGAGTTTTGATTTCTTCTCTTCTTCCTCTTTTCTAGCATATTTTATTTAAGTTTTCATATTTTATTTTACTGTTTTTTTTTTCCATAAAACGATTGTCTAAATGCAAGACATTCATACGCTTCCATAGGAACTCGATTCCTTCACTTTCTTGGCCCGAGAGGGGTTAGGTTATAGTTGGACTATAACTTATTGTTCATTAGAGGGATTAGTGATACTTAAGCAGTTAGATGTAACTACAGGGGCAAAATGGTAATTTTGACCTAGCTGTACTTACGTGCAATTTGTGAAGGATCAACGTACTATTAATTGGTTACATCCAATGGACACAGAAATATATCTATAATATGAAGAGTGCAACTGTCGATCTTTAATAAAGTAACCGTCAGTTAATGAAAATTGACTAATTTAATCAAAGAGTTGATTAATTAATCAAATACCATTGGATTTCAATCTATAGGTTCATAAGGTACCCTTGTTAGCTCAATTGAGATTTATGAGAATCGAATTAATTTGGAATAATTTGAATTATTAAAATTAATAAAGGGAATTGATTATATAAGATATAATTATGAGATATAATATAATGCATATGATACATTATAATATAAAAAGTTTTATTTGATAGAAAATTAATTATTTGAATATGATTTAAATATTAATATGAATTTGATTTATATAAATTAAGTGAGAAAATATTAGACTATAGAATATATTATATATGATATAACATAAACTATAGGTTATATGTTATATTAAGATATAACATATGGTTTTAATGTATCTTATATATATATATATATATATATATAATTTTAAATTAATTAAAATTACGAATTTTGTTTTAATTAATTAATATAATTTAATTATTTGGGAGATACTCAACCCCATTATTTTCTCGTATTAAATTTATGGAATTGGAAATGCAAAAGGTATGGAAGATGGATCTTCCTCTTGCCTATATAAGGACATATTGTATTGTTGTTGGGTGAGTTCCTTTGGTGTCCTACTCTCTCAAATTATTTTCTCAAATCCTTTCTCCAATTAATCTTGAGCCACAACTTTCATTGGTTCTCTACCCAAGACTAACGAGGTTTCTGTGTGGTGGTGTTCGATTTGATTGTTGTGTTTGTTGTTGTTCGAGAATCAGATAGGCATTATCAAGAGACTAGTCTTCAAGGGTATGTGATCTTTTGATCTTGTTCCTCTTTAATTTCTGTACAAATGCATACTTGTTAGATTATGTATATCTTGTTTCCATCTTTTATGTTTTAAATATGTTCTCTAAAATTAGAATTACAACACGATTGCTTCCGCAATGGGTACTCGCGTATCATTTCAATTGGTATGTTCTCTAAAATTAATTATGTATAGATGTATGTTGAACGTTGTTTGTTTGTTTGGATGTTTTCGGGATTGGTTTTAGTTTTTTAGCCGTTCAATAGTGATTCAATATGAAAGGGCCCATGGTTTTGAGCATTTTTTGTTTGTATCGAGTCTTGTATCTAGTCCGGGTCATTCATAATAATTTTTTGGCTTCATTTTGGTGGAAAGTAGAGCAAAAATCGAGAATTACGGATGAATGGGCGAAGAACTACAAGCATTATGCCTTACAACTTCAAGCATTAGTGTTGCAACGCTAGTCTAACGCTATCAGGCAGAAGCCTTAACATCACAACACTCCAGCTGCAGTGTTGCAACGCTGTGCGGATGTTGCGATGTTACGAGTAGCATAATAGTAAACATTGAAAGGATGCCAGCGTCGCGACGCTCTAGATTTGAAGAGGCACGTGCGCGTTTCAACTTCTGGTTTGGCGGTTTGGCTCCCTGGCAGTTTGATTCAAACGATTTTCTTCATTTTTTTTTTTTGTAATAATTCAATTTTATTTTTTAATTAATTAAATTAATATAATAGTTATGTTAATTTAATTAAAGGTTTAGGAAGCCAATCCCGGTCCAAATTGATGCTTTTATTTATGCATTTGATGTATGATTACTTTATTTTGATATATGTCATAATGTATGTTATATAGAATAATCCCACCATAGGATATACATATGTTCATGCATCATTTTTTTTTAATATAAATGTTATATTTAAAATTGCATGATATATTAAGCATGTTCATGTATTATTAATACTATAATTGTTATAATATATAGTTTAGATGTATGAATATATATATATATATATATATATATATCATTACCTTTATAATTATCGTTTTGTTTATAATGTAATGAAAAAGGAATTGCATGCTAGCATAGGTTAAATCATTTTTAAATAGTCTAAAATTGATTTCATATTAGACCTATGTTTAATAATTTTCTAATTTGATTAGAAATAGGTTTAATCTTTTAATTCAATTTAATAGGATTAATTTGATTTCGTATAAGAGATTAAATTTGTAACAAATGTATCTATAAAAAATCTTTGTCTAAGGACAATTCTATTTAGGATGTGGTATTTAAGCTGATGGAAACATTTACCTGGGAATTGACCTGGAAGGTGAATTAGATAGACTTGTCACAAATATGCAATGAGTGATTCATGTTTGTTAAAATGTTTAATGAACATAAATCAACATTGTTAAACTATCCAACGTAAATGTTACTTTGGGTAAATTTAACAAACATTTAGTAAAATTATTAGCTGAATTTTCTAAGTTTATCAACTCCAGGTAAAATACTCAGTGGGAGGAAAATGTGGTATACGGTACTTCGTTTTTCCTTTTACGTTCCCCCCAAAAGATCACGCCGTGAGATTTATGCTCGACCTCGAGGCACCTTTGCTTGTGTCCCCCTACGGATGGTGTTTGCAGAAGTCAATAATAAGGTGAATAGAGAGAGAGTTTATAATAAGTGGGAGAGGAAAGTGTGTCAACGCATCCCACGGTCTCCTTCATTAGTTTGAAGTAAACTTTCATGCACGGTCTTGAGACACCTTTGTTTGTGTCTTCTTATGGATGGCATTTGCATGAATTTTTACTCAAACTCTAGAAATAGATAGGATTACTTTAGTTTTTGCCCCAATCGATTTTTTTCCTATGGTTAGCTCATTGGGACAGAACTTTAGAATCTAAAATGAAAGGTTACACTTACAAGAAAATGTTATAAGCAAGTTAACATTTCCTAGACTAAACAATGGTGACTAATAATTATAGGAATAAGAGTTATTCTAGTGTAACTATTAGTTGAGATTTTCTCAATTCAGTGAAGGGGTAACTGATCACCCTATGACGGCTTTTACCTTACCCCATTGAAGCATTATTGCAAAATAGATGTCACATAGGGTACATTAGAATTTTGCAAAATTAATTGATTGTTTAATTGGGTAATGCATCAAATAACTAATATAAATAAATTATATGGTTTCATCAATTTTTACAATGACAAGCGCTACTTTAACCCTTCTTTCCATTGATAAACTTGAAGGATCTCATATCTAAGAGTTCTATGAGTGCGTTCGGATCGCTCCGATCTCACCGTGACCGAAATACAAAAATATACATTCAACATACAGTTATGCAAACAAATCTTAATTAACGACATGCTAAGAACAAGATAAAATCATAAGGGAAAGAGTTCTATACCAGTTGAAGATGTTCTTCACACTTCAGAACTCCAACGCAGCGGAAACCTCCACACGATCTACCAACGCCCAGCAGCAGCGTCAACAAATGCAGCACGAACAACCGCACGAACATGAACGCCGCGGGGACGACACCACCACTAAAGAGCCCCGGGTATTCTCGGAGTTAAAACCCAAAGGGTGGCTTTGGTGAATTTAGTAGATGAAGGAGGAAACATGAATCGTGTAGGCGATAAGAAAGTGGGAGGAGAAAAAAATGTTATCACATAGTAAACTGCTTATCGTTTAGGAGAAGCTACACGATCGTGTAGTATTTACTGAATGATCGTTTAGGAAAAAGTACACGATCATTTAGTAAAATCGGCACACTATACGATCGTTTAGGGAAACTATCCGTTCGTGTAGGCGAAAGTGTGCGAACGTTTAGCACGAGGCGGACGATCGTTTAGGCAGAGAAGAGCTATCGTATAGTCTCTCGAAATGCTTAAGCAATCGTTTTGCCTTCTACCAATGTGCATTCTCTTTCTTTTCTTTGGGACGAAAATCAAAATGAAAACAATTTTCATTTTAACTCATCGGTTACAATAATCAACGCTGCCCACTGACCCACGTCCGAACGTGAAATTTGGGTTAATTATCATATAATTAACCAAATAAAATATTAATAAATATAATCATATTATATTTTTATCCTATAGTTTGATATCATATATCTGTTACAGTATTTTCTCCTCTACTTGATATAAATCATATTTATATCTAATTTCCTCCAAAATAATGTATCTCATATATTTAGCCAATTATATCATATATAATCAAACTTCCTCTTGTCAATTTGAACATTTTAAATTAACCCAAACACTGGTTCTCAACTTTATCCAAGCTACCCAGGGGACCTAATAGACCTGTGGCTCGAAGCTCCAACAGTCCGTGAATAGCTGACTAAACTCTTTAGCCACAAGATTCACCATCCGTTAACTATCAGGCATTCCACTAAAGACCAACAGCTGAACTCTTCTTACCACAGATATATTTCTGTGTCCATTGGATATAACCAATCATGAGTACAAAGACCCTTCACAGATGCTCGTAAGTACAGCTGGGCCAAATTATCGTTATGCCCCTGTAGTTACACCTCACTCCTTAAATACCACTGATTCTTCTAATGAACAATACAACATAGTCCAACTATGTGTGAACACCTCTCGAGCCAAGAGAAGGTGTGTGGCGCCACATCATTCAAGTCCCGGAATCAACCCTTAAGGGAGCCATCTATCTACTTACCCCTGCCTTGGAGAATGAGTGAATTCCATCTTATGTACCTGAGTTCCCAGCTCCTAAATCAGACGAATCCCCAAAATGGTAGGTTTGAATCGACGACCTGGCCACTTTCACCTATACAAATCAAAGGATCACCCTCAATGGCAGGAGTTCCCAACTCACTCAGGATTGAGGTCATGTTACCTATGGTCACTGAAATTGATAGTCTCTGTTCATTTGAATCTGGTCGTTCATATAACGAGATTTAACACTTCGTGGTCAGGATCTTTATACTCATACAAACTTTATGATAAGTAGCGCCCCCGTTCGCATGTCCTCAACACGAATTGATAGGATCAGAACCATCTGACAAGTCATTGTGACCATTTCACAAAGCAGGCTGCATCAGTAGCATTACCAGGATAAGGTTTCCCTTCTATATCCATATACTACAGACCATTTTGGTTATCACTCAAGACATGATCCACTTGTATGTCACTACATACATGCTTGATTCACATACAGATAACTAGGGATTTATGTTTATTGGTTTGTGGTAAAGCAAATAAAACTAGTAACTGAGCAAAAATAGAAGATGTGAAGTAAATATCATATATTAACAACAAAAGCATGCGTACAAACTGTTTACAAACTATAGAACACGAGACTTTAGGGCATCAACCCCAATAAAACTAAATGGCGATAACTATACGAGCTAAAAAAGTACTATTAACACTGTTTCCATTATCGATAACACGCGATTCATCCTGGTTGAGGAATGTCCTTAAGCCTCAACTGCCCATGCAATCCGAAATATTCGGGAAGCATATGAATGATGAGTCAAGGCGAATGAAAAGGCTCAAGCGTATATCTTGGCCAGCTTTTCTGAAGTTTTGGCCAAGAAGCATGAGTCCATACCCACTCCTCGTGAGATCATGGAGTCCTTGAGAGGAATGTTTGGACAACTGTCCTCACAACTCAAGCATGACACTCTCATGTATATCCTCAATGGTCGAATGAAAGAAGGGACATATGTTCGTGAACATATTCTAAACATGATGATCCACTTTAATATAGAAGAGATGAACAGGTTTATCATTGATGAGGCCGATTAGGTTAGCTTCATCTTGGAAACTTTACCTGAAAGTTTCCTATAGTTCCGTAGCAACGTTGTTATGAACAAGTTGGACTTCAACCTGACCATTCTACTCAAGGAACTGCAGACATATCAATCCTTGATGAAAGTCAAGGAATAGATGGGGAGGTAAATGTTGCCTCATCCTCCTAAAAGTTCAAAAAAGGTTCAACCTCTAAAACAAAGTCTGCACCTTCTTCTTCCGGCACCAAAAAGTGAAAGAATAAGAAGCGAGGCTAGGGAAAAGCTAACCCGCTGTTGCCCAAAAGGGCAAGAAAACCAAAACTGCAAAGGGAATCTGTTTCCATTGCAATGAGGAAGGACACTGGAAGAAGAATTGTCCCAAATATTTTGCAGAAAAGAAGAAGGTCAAACAAGGTAAATGTGATTTACTAGTGTTGGAAACCTATTTAGTGGAGAATGATAATTCAGCTTGGATAACTGATTCAGACGAAATTAACAATGTTTGTTCTTCATTTCAGGGGAATTAGTTCCTGGTAGCAGCTGAAGACTAGTGAGATGATGATGTGGGTTGGAACTGGATACATCGTCTCAGTTGTGGCAGTGAGAGCACTCCAACTTTATTTGCATAAGTCTTACCTTTTATTAGAAATGAAGAAAATAAGACATGAGGATTTCCAGGACAGGGGACGACACCACCACTTGAAGCCCTTGGTATTTTCGGAGTGAGAATAAAGAGTAGACTATGATGGAATTGATAGAGGAAGGAGGAAAGAGACAATCGTGTAGAACGACAAGCAAGTGGGAGATAGTAGGTGACTATTGTATAACCGGATGCTTATCGTTTAGAGAAAGGTACACGATCATATAGGTTTTACTAAAGCAAACGTTTAATAATTAGTAAGCAATCGTTTAGAAAACTCGACGCGGCTAAGCGATGGTTTAGAAAAACTAAGCGATCATTTAGAGAAAGCGTGCGTTCGTTTAGTACACGGGGTGTGGATCGTTTAAGCGATAAGACGCTATCGTATAGGCTCTCAGTTAAGAGATCGTGACGTTTCCACACCTTGAGCGATTTTTTCAAACTCTTTGCAAAATAAAACCAATTTTCATTTTTATTCTTCAGTTACAATAATTGAAATTGATTTTCCCACTAACGCACGATTCAGGAGAAATTTTCGGTCAATTATCACATAACCAACCAATTAATTATCATATTATATTCTTAACCTATAGTTTGATATCATATATCTACTATAGTAATTTCTCCTCTACTTGATATAAATTATATTTATATCTAATTTCCTCAAAAAATAATGTATCTTATACATTTAGTCAATTATATCATATATAATCAAACTCCCTCTTATCAATTTTAACATTTTAAACTGACCCAAAAACTGATTCTCGACTTTATCCAAGCTACCTAGGGGGACTTATAGACTTGTGGCTTGAAGCTCCAACAGTACGTGAATAGTTGACTAAACTCTTTAGTCAAGAGATCCACCATCCGTTAACTGTCAGACATTCCACTAAAGACAAACAACTGAACTCTTCTTACCACAGATATATTTCTATGTCCATTGGATATAACCAATCATGAGTACAATGACCTTCACAGATGCTCGTAAGTACAGCTGGGCCAATTTACCGTTTTGCCCCTTTAGTCACATCTCACTCCTTAAGTACCAATGATTCCTCTAATGAACAATACAATATAGTCCAACTATGTGTGAACACCTCTCAGGCCAAGAGAAGGTGTGTGGCGGAACATTGTTCAAGCCCTAAAATCAGCCCTTAAGGGAGCTATCTATCTACTTGCCACTACTTCGGGCAAGGAGTAATTTCCATCCTGTGTAGTTGAGTTCCTAGCTCTTAAATCAGATGAATCCCCAAAATGGTAGGTTTGAGTCGGCGACTAGGCCACTCGCATCCATACAAATCAAAGGACCGCCCTCAATGGCAGGAGTTCCCAACTCACTCAGGATTTAGGTCATGTTACCTATGGTCATCCTAGTGAAGTGAAGTCTGTGTCATGAACGGTGTTATATAATGAGACGTTAACACTTTGTGGTCAGGTCTTATACAAACTCTTTGTATAGGACGCCCTAGCTCGCATGTCCCCTGCACGAACGATAAGGATCAGACCATTTGTGACAAGTTACAACACCTGTGATTATTCCACAAAGTGGGCCACATCCGTGGCGTTACCAGGATAAGGTTTCCCTTCTATATCCATATACTACATACCATTTTGGTTATCACTTAAGACATGATCTACTTGTATGTCACCACATACATGCTTAAGTTACATCTAGATAACTAGGGATTTTAGGTTTATTGGGTTGTGGTAAAGCAAATAAAATAATCAATTGAGCAAAATCAAGATGTGAAGTAAAATATCATATATTATATATCAAGGACATGAGAATTTAGGGCACCAACCCCAACAATCTCCCACTTGTCCTAAAGCAAAGTGGGGTGTACATAAAACCAATACAAAATAATAAACTAGGGCATAAAAGCCCAGTACAAGAAAATCTCCGACTTGCCTTAGTCCAGCCGTGGGTGATCCTGTAGACCCATGCGCTAAAGATGACCCTCAAACATTGTAGCCATGAGAGAATTCGTAAACGAGTCAGCAACATTGTGTTTCGAAGCGATCTTTCTGACGATCACGACCCCTTGATGCACTAACCCTAACATAGACTTGCGAGAGTCCTTATCAGTCTGAAAGTCAGAATCCATGTATCCAGTAAGGATCAAATCCCTAGATCCATACATGAGCATGTAGCCCCTCATTCTCTGAAGATACTTGAGGATGTTCTTCATTATGGTCCAATGACCCTGGCCTACGTTAGACTGATACCTACTGACTATGCCCACAACGTAGCAGATGTCTGGAGGAGTACAGAGCATCGCGTACATAAACTGCCAACAGCAGAGGCATATGGGACCCGTCTCATCTTCTCAACCTCTTAAGGCGTCTTAGGACACATGTCCTTAGAAAAAGTGACTCCATGCCTGAACGACAGTAGGCCCCTCTTAGAGTCTTGCATCGAGTACTTGAGCAACATCATATCAATGTACGATGCCTGGGACGGTGCTAGCACTTTGTTCTTACGGTTTCAAAAGATCTTTATACCCAGAACAAACCAAGCCTCTCCCAAATCTTTCATTTGGAATTGGGTTGCTAGCCAGTTCTTAACTGTAATTAGTAAACCTACATCATTTCCAAAGAGTAGTATATCGTCTATATACAACACTAAGAAGACTACTAAAACATTGATGATCTTCTTGTAGACACAAGGTTCATCAATGTTTTGGTTAAAGCTATATGACTTGATCGCAGTGTCAAACCATGTGTTCCAAGATCGAGACACCAATTTCAGCCCATAAATGGACCGATTCAGCTTTCAAATCTTTTGCTTTTGACCTTGAGCTATGAATCCCTCGGGTTGCACCTTGTAAATGGCCTCCTCAAGATTTCCATTCAAAAAGGTAGTCTTGACGTCCATTTGCCAAATCTCATAATTTTAATAAGTTGCAATGGACAGAAGGATGCGGATCGACTTTAACATGACAACAGGCGAGAAAGTCTCCTCATAGTCGACTCCCTCTACCTGGGTATAATCCTTTGCCACAAGTCGAGCCTTGAAGGTCTGTAACTTCCCATCAGCACCCCATTTGTGCTTGTAGATCCATTTACAGCCTATAAGTCTTACCCCATCAGGCTTATCTACAAGATCCCATACCTAGTTTAAGTACATCAACTCCATCTCGAGATTCATGGCCTTGACCTATTCATCCTGATCAACATCCTTCATTTCCTTCTGATAAGACAACGGATCCTCAACATCGTCATCTACTACTATAGCAAGGATATTCGTGAAACCTAGATATCGAACGAGCGGGTTCACAACCCTCCTACTGCGTCGAGGTTCCCTCAACTCTTGAGGTGGAACCGACCTACTAGATGAACTCCCATCAATAACTCTTTTTGATGTAGCAGGCTTTTCAACAATTCTTGTTGAAGTTTCAGTAGTTTCATTGGAAAGTTCATGCAACACGACTTTCGTGGATTGTGATCCCTAGAATAATCCTCCCCAAGAAAGTAGCAATTCGTTGGAAACAAACACCCTATTTTCTGACGGATCATAAAAATAACCCCCTCGTGTACCTTTGGGGTAGCCTACAAAGAGGCATAACCTCAACCGTGGTTCCAACTTCTTGGGATTAGCATCAAGCACATGTGTAGGGCAACCTCAAATGCAGAAGTGATGTAAACTAACTTTACGCTCGTTCCATAACTCCAGAAGTGTTCTCACAACACTCTTGGAGGGAACACAGTTGAGCATGTATACCGAAATCTCCAATGCGAAACCCCAAAACTAGTTCGGTAAGAAAGCGTAACTTATCATCGAACGAACCATGTCCAACAAGGTTCTATTTCTCCTCTCCACTACACCATTTTGCTGAGGTGTACCCGGCACTGGGAGTTGGGAAACGATTCCATGTTCTATCAAATAGTCCTGAATGCCGAGTCCAAAAACTCTTCACCTCGATCCGATCGAAGTGTTTTAATCCATCTATGCAATGCATTTTCAACTTCAGCCTTGAACTCTTTGAACTTTTCAAAGGATTCATACTTCTGTTGCATAAAATAAATATACCCATACCTAGAGTAATCATCAGTAAAACTGATAAAATACTCATAGCCACCTCGGGCTCGCACATTCATAGGACCACAAAGGTCAGAATGTACTAACTCAAGAGGCTCTTTGGCTCGATAACCTTTTCTAGTAAAAGATCGTTTAGTCATCTTACCCTCAAGGCAAGATTAGCACACCAGTAAAGAATTTTCTTCTAACTCACTTAGAAGTCCATTCTTCATCAATCTCTCAATCCTATTGAGATTGATGTGCCCTAATCGAAGGTGCCAAAGTTGGGCATTTTCTTTTGAAGAAATATGTCGACGTTTAGTTTGAGTTACGGAAGTTTTAAACAATTTTGTGTTATGGAGGGAACTAATGGCTAACGGCCTTAGCACATACAAGTTACTTTCCAGATACACTGTACAAATATTAACACCATCTTTATAAATAAACGTTTTATCCACATTAAAAGAAACAATATATTTACATTATAGCGAGCACTTTACAGAAATAAGGTTCCTCTTAAGTTCAGGAACAATATATACATCATTCAAAATTAGAAACCTATTATGTAAAGATAATTGGAGCCCTCCCACTACCACAACTAAGATGACGTGCCTGATGCCTACTCGCATCGTCATCTCATCAGGCTCCAGCTGTCACCAGGATCCAATCCTCTGAAAAGAAGAACAAACGTGATTAGTGGTGCCCGAATCAATTATCCAGGAAGAATCATCATTCTCCACTAAACAAGTTTCAAGAACAAGTAAATTATATTTACCTTTATCTGCCTTAGACTTAGCTTTGACGACCTTCCTTTATTTCAGCCAGTGAGGACAGGTCCTCTTCCAGTGTCCATCCTGGTTGTAGTGGAAACATTTTCCCTTTTTAACTGGCGGTGGACGCCTTCTTGGGGCGACAGGCGGTAGGTTAGTAGGCACCTTCCCGTTTCCCTTACCACCCTTCTTCTTCTTCCCCTTTGTAGAGTTACAAGTAGAAGGCGCAAACTTTGTTCCTAAGGTCGAACCTCTATGGAACGTCCTAGAAGATGAAGCAACATTTGCCTCACCCTTCTTCCTCTCCTTACTTTTTAGTAAAGATTGGTAGGTCTGCAACTCGTTGAGGAGAGTTGTAAGGTTATATTTCACTTTGTTAAGAATCACATTGCTAACAAAGTGCAGAAAACTCTCTTGCAAAGGATGCAGGATTATGCTAACCTGGTTGCCCTCATCGATGGTAGACCCATTCAACTCTACCACATCGAAGTGGACCATCATGTTAAGCACATGTTTATGAACAGAGGTGCCTTCTTTCATTTTGGAGTTGAATATATACTTAAGAGCCTCGTGCATGAGTTGTTCAAATGGTTGTCCAAACATTCCCCGCAGAGACTCCATAATCTCACGCGTTGAGACCATGGGCTCATGTTTCTTGGCCAAGACTTTAGAAAGACTTTCCAAGATATAGGCTCGAGCCTTCTCATTCGCCCGTGTCCATCGCTCGTATGCTTCCTAAACATTTTGAGCGGCATTGGGAGTTGGAATAGGAGGACAAACCTCCATAAAGGGCAAACATGAGATCCTCAATGATCAATATTGTCGTGATCATGTGTTTCCATGTTGAAAAGTTATCGCCAGTTAATTTTTCGGCGCTAAGCAAAGGTAAAGTGGTTGTGGCCATTTTTCAAAACTTGTTGCTAAAAAAAAAAAAACACTTTAATTAGATTTTGCTAAAACACATTTTAACCAATTAATTTTGCAAAATAGTTTCAAGTACTCTAAGTATAAGACTTCTATTTTGTAATGATGCCCCAGCGAGGCAGGACAAACGTCACTGGTTGGGTGATCAGATGCCTCTTCACTAGGATGAGACTTTCTCAACCATTAGGCAGAACCAACTCTTTGAACTAAACCTAACAGCCACCATTTATTTGGTCCAGAACTGTTAACCTTTAACAATTCTGCATAAGTGTGACCCCTCGCTTTTGGTGCCATAGTTCCGCCCTAAAGAGCCCATCATAGGGAAAAAGCAGATTAGGAAAAAAGACTAAGTAACCTTATCCTTTTATAGGAGATTAAATTAAAAAAAACGCGCAAAACTGCCATCCTATAGAGGGACACTCCTAGGGTGCCTCGAGGCGATGCGCAGAAACTTTATTCAATCCAACGAGGGAGATCGAGGGATATGTTGTCGCACTTCCCGCTCCCATTTACTATAAGCATTATCTCCATCCACCTTGATATTGACCTACCCAAACACCATCCTTTAAGAGGACACACCAAAGGTGCCACGAGGCCGAGGGTAGATCTCACGGTGTGGACTATAAAGGAGAAACATGAAAGGTTTAAGTGAAGCATCATATGCTCCAAGTACCTCCCACTGAATGTTCTACCTAGGGGTTCATTAACCTAGACAATCCGGTTACTGATTTTAGTCTAAGTCATCTTTTTAAGTCCGCTCATAAACAACTTTTGTCTATGAATTATGAACAAGTTCAAGTAGTCACATTTAATGTGAAACCCGGATTTCTATTTTCCTTACTTAAGCAAGTGATAAAAGGAATTAACTAAGTAAAAGTTAAATCCTAAGTTAAGGGGAAGGAAATTTCTAAGTGTTAAGTAGACTTTTCTTTGAATAAATTAAGTTGAGCTGTAATTGGTAAAATTGTGATGAAATTTGGATAATAAGTAGGATGATGAAACAGCTAGTGTGGAATGGGGATGGAATTGAGTTGGGAAGTTGGGGGAAAATAATAAGTAGGTTGAGCTAGTGTGGAATAATATAGAAATTAAGTTTGGAAAATTTGGGGAAAATTCGGTTAAGTATGGAGAAATTAGGTGAAGTGCGTTATGGCTGAAGGACTGAGGAAAATATAGAAGTTATGTGAAATGCGTGTTGTGCACAAAGTATTGGAAGACAAGTGACTAGTGGCACAATCGTGTAGAAATTGCACGGAGACAAAGAATGTTCGCAGTAGCTAAGAGCGAGATCGTTGAGAGTGAGAGAGCGAGATTTTGAGCGAGAAAATGGGAGAGAGTGGGAGTGGAGAAAAGTTTGAGAGAAAGTTGGAGAGAGCGAGAGAGAGAGCGAGATTAGAGAGAGCAAGACCAACCGAGGAAAGCTGGAGAGAGCAAGAGTGGAGAGAGCGAGACCAGCAAGAAAGCTGGAGAGAGTGAGAGTGGAGAGAAAAGTTGGAGAGAAAAGCTGGAGAGAGCGAGAGTGGAGAGAAAAGTGTGAGAGAAAGTTGGAGAGAGCTCGAGGCTTTCACCCTGAAAACGGAACTAGACCCCGTTCCCTCTATGTCCACACTGCCAAGAGTGGAGAGAGTAAAACTGCCGAGAGCGGAAAGAGCGAGAGCACCTATGCATTAGCATTGCTTTGTCTGATTCGAATGTCACGTCCATGCCTTGCCTATGCATTGAATGGCCGAGCAAGCTTCTGGCCGATGTATTTGGACGCGTTAGGGTGGATTATGCATTTAAGAACCCTAATTTGAATACAAACAAAGCTTGAAGACGTAAGGGCAAATGTCAATTAAAATCTAGGTGTCCGATTAAGAGAAATTATTAAACCCTAAGAAATTGTGTTGGATGCATTTGAGAAGAACACATTGAACCAAGGTGAAGTCAGCTTACGTTGATAAAGGGAGGATTAAACATTTGGCCATGCAGCCAAGTAGGTGTTGTCAATTCCACGAGCAATTTGAATGCCTATAAATAGGGAGTTGGGATTTCATTTTCAATTCACATAAAAATCATAAATTTCGTAGAGAAAGTAGAGGGCAGTGAAGGTTCAGAGGAATGTGTCAATTTTGGACAAGGAGATCTTCCAATCTACTAGTGCGTTTCAAGTGATTTCAAAGCCATCTGAAAGCTTTGAAAGTCTAGTTTTCAGAGTATGGCTACTGGAGGAAAAGGCTCAAAGGAACTGGGCTGGAGGTTAAGAAGAAGGCAGAAGGGTCAGACTGTCAGATCAGTATGGGCCAGTCTTGAATATTTTAAGATTTCGGCCAAACCACGAGAAATTATGAGCTGAAAGTTTAGGGTAAGATTTCTAAGACATTTTAGAATATGTTTGTTGAAGGAAGTATTTCTAAATAAGGTTCGGAACTATGAGTAATCTAAGTTGTAAGTTGAATCTAGATTTTAGGGGTGAAAAAGGGACCCGAGGAGCTACTAGAGTGAAAAGTTCCTAAGAATTCAAGGTGAGTGGCTAAAATGTTTTCGAACTAGAACGTTTTAAACTTTTTTTATTACAACATTTATAGAAAGCATGTTTGCGAAAATAATTTTCATGCCTACTAGTTTTATAAAGTGGTTTCCAAGCAAGTTTCAATTGTGATTTGAACGCATGCATATTGTTGAAAAACTATTTACATATGTATATGTATTGATTTTATCCATCATGCGTTACCATCTTTAAAGCCATGTTGTATATGTGTTATACTGTACATGCTTTAAAGAGAAAATTTGTTTATAAATAATTTTGGTAAAATGCGATGCCGAAGTACAAGGAGAAGGCATCCACCCAACTAGATACTGAAGTACAAGAATAAGATATCTATTGGTACTGAAGTACGTTTGAGAAGGTACCGAGCCAATGGGATACTGAAGTACGTTGGAGAAATCCTAGTAGCTCGATACTGAAGTACAAGTAGAAGGTATCTGAGCAGTAGTACCTAATGTGGCCACAGGTGAATAAAGTTAGGGATTGAGCAAAAGGGTTCTCTCTGGACTAGCAATTGGCGTTGGAATTATTTTACCAGTTATAAAGTACTTTGATTTGAGAAATGATTTTACTGTTTTATGTTTAAAACAATTTTATATACATTACGCTTGGAAATTGTTTACGCTGCATTAAATTATATTTCAAATAAGACTATCTTCTGAAATTATGCACGAGAATTTACTATGTTTTCTCGGTCACTCACTGGGCGTAAGCTCACCCCGTTTTCAAATGTTTTTGTTCCCCCCCCCCCCCCCCACAGGTAGCGGTCAAATCCTCTGAAGACAGCTCAGTATCTGCTCTGCCACTAAAGGACGAAAAGACTTGTAACCGTTTGCTTGGTGGTTACTATTAATATTGTACACATGTTACTATTGTTCATATAGGGACTAGGTTTTGTGGGTTTTGGGACTTGAAATCTAATGTTGTAAATACTCTAAACATATTAAGTTCTAAGTTAATAAATTGTAGGCCTACAGCCGTTCCGTTGCATATTAATTTGTATTTGGTATTAGAGTTATTCCGCAAGAGTTTTTAGGCAGTAAGTGTCAACCAAAGGGTTGATAACTGCTGCAGTCACGCCCTTCTCTAGGCTAAGAGGGTGATCTGGGGCGGGGTGTGACATTTAAACACTTTAATGGACTGTTCTTAACTTGCATGCATGCATCAAATCTATCTAATTCACCTTTTCAGGTAAGTTCCTAGGTAGGGGTGTTACGTTTACGTCAACTTAAATACCGCAGCCTAGACAGAACCCGCCTTAGACAAAAGGTCCCTTATAGATAGATTTGCTACACTTTAACCTTTTATAGTCAATTTAATCCTATTAAACTGATTAAAAGATTAAAGCCTAAGGGTTTCTAATCATATTAGAACCGTGATCTGTATCCTTTAAAAATAAACAACTAAAATACATCACACACAACTAGGTATTTATAAAGAAACCTATGTGTCATGCTTCATGCAATGTCCGGTCATTACTATACATAACTTTTATACACGCGTAATAACCAAGAAAACATACTTTCCATACACCCTTATACTATAACAATCATAATATAAAGATGATGCATGTCAATGCTTTTTATGCATACAGAAATATAACTCTTATATTATATGATGCATGAGTATGCTCTTACGTAATTAACTTATACTTCTCTATATTATAACATTTATAACAAAGAGATGATGCATGACCAATGCATAACCTAAGGTGGGATTTACCATATGTGCATACCATATGACATATAAATAACCATACATCTCATGTAATAAACCAAGGATTAATGGATCGGAAAGAACCTTTACAAAAAGAATGAAATAACTCTATCTATTACATTTTTCCATCGAGCAAACCAGTTCACAGGCGAATCGGGTCTTGAACCACCAGCAGAACTCCATCGTTTCGTAAATGCCACAGGTAAATGATCGCTTAGTGCACACTAGACGATGACGCAAAAGCTAAATGATCGCTTAGACGACAACGAGGCTGCGAAGCCTGATCGTCTAGGAAATCACTTAACGCGGAGAAAGGTAAACGATCTACCGTGCATTACTCTACAATCGTTTAGTCAGTTACTAAGCGATGAAGCTTGTTGAGCTAAATGATTGTCTAATGCATGCGCGCGTTAAATGATACCCGAGCATCCGATACTCAGCAATCGCTTACCCCATTTTCTACTTGACCCGATCAACCCTTGATCATATTCTTCCTTGAAGAACAACAACTCTTGCTCCGAACTTCTTCACGAATGACTTAAGACTCAAACTGACTTTGAGTTACTGACTCGATTACAATTAACTATGCCAAACAACGCAGGGGCCTTTACAATCAATCGAAAATGCAAAAGAATTAAATCAAACCGAGGATACATCCCAGAAAACTCCATTAATCTGCACATCCACAAATAAACAGAGAGCAGATATGCACCCACCTCGAATGTATATGCAATTCGTTGCATCGATGAAATTGGAATATCAGAACCTAGCTCTGATACCAATTAAAGGGACTCTTAAACAAGAGCATCCATGAGTGCATTCGGATCTTTTCTATTTCATTGTGGCTGAATTACCACACACACATTCTAATAAACAGGTATGTATTTTAACACTAATTATAGCCATGCTTTCACAAATAATTAATAACAGATTGAGTAGACGTACCAATTGAAGACACTTTTCACAGGAACTTAATCAAGCGGAAGAAAACCTTCTATGGTTTTTATCGCCCAACAAACAGTCGGCTACCAGCAGCACGATCATCTACATGAACGGAAGCGCACGAACAAGCAGGACCGGGGATGACACCACCACTCGAAGCCCTTAGTATTCTCAGAGTGAGAATCTAAAGAGTGGACTTTGATGGAATTGATAGAGGAAAGAGGAAAGAGACGATCGTGTAGAACGACAAGCAAGTGGGAGATAGTAAGTGACTATCATATAGTCGGATGCTTATCGTCTAGAGAAAGGTACACGATCATGTAGGTTTTACTAAGCGATCATTTAGTAATTAGTAAGCGATCGATTAGAAAAGTCGGTGCACTAAGCGGTTGTTTAGAGAAACTGAGCGATCGTTTAGAGAAAGCGTACGATTCTTTAGTACGCGGGGTGTGCGATCATTTAAGCGATAAGGCGATATCGTATAGGCTCTCGGCTAAGCGATCGTGATGTTTCCACACCTTGAGCGGTATTTTCGAACTCTTTGCAAAATGAAACCAATTTTCATTTTTATTCCTCAGTTACAATAGCCGAAATTGATCACGAGAAATTTCCAATCAATTATCACATAACCAACCAATTAATTAATAAATGAATATAATCATATTATATCCTTAACCTATAGTTTGATATCATATATCTACTACAGTAATTTCTCCTCTATTGGTATAAATCATATTTATATCTAGTTTCTTAAAAAAATAATGTATCTCATACATTTAGTCATTTATATCATATATAATTAACCAGTTCAATTATATCATATATAATCGAACTCCCTCTTGTCAATTTGAACATTTCAAACTGACCCAAAAACTGATTCTCGACTTTATCCAAGCTACCTAGGGGACCTTATGGACTTGTGGCTCGAAGCTCCAACGGTAGGTTAATAGCTGACTAAACTCTTTAGCCAAAAGATCCACCATCCGTTAATTGGCAGACATTCCACTAAAGACCAACAACTGAACTCTTCTTACCAGATATATTTTTGTGTCCATCGGATATAACCAATCATGAGTACAATTACCCTTCACAGATGCTCGTAAGTACAACTGGGCCAATTTACCGTTTTGCCCCTATAGTTACATCTAACTCCTTAAGTGCCATCGATTCCTCTAATGAATACAACATAGTCCAACTATGTGTGAATACCTCTCGGCCCAACAGAAGGTGTGTGGCACCACATCGTTCAAGCCTTGAAATCAGCCCTTAAGAGAGTTATCTATCTACTTACCCTTGCTTCAGGGAAGGAGTGAATTCCATCTTGTGTAGCTGAGTTCCCAACTCCTAAATCAGACAAATCCCCAAAATGGTAGGTCTGAGTCGGTGACCAGGCCACTCGCATCCATACAAATCAAAGAACCATCCTCAATGGCAGGAGTTCCTAACTCACTAAGGATTGAGGTCATGTTACCTATGGTCATCCTAGTGAAGTGAAGTCTTTGTCATGAACAGTGTTATATAACAAGACATTAACACTTCGTGGTCAGAACTTACACTTTTTGTATAGGACGCCCCTGCTTACATATCCCCTACATAAATAATCAGAATCAGACCATCCGTGATAAGTCACAACACTTTGTGGTCAGGTCTTATACAAACTCTTTGTATAGGACGCCCCCGCTCGCATGTCCCCTACACGAATGATGAAGATCAGACCATTTGTGACAAGTTACAACACTTGTGACTATTCCACAAAGCGGACCGCATCCGTAGCGTTACCAAGATAAGCTTTCCCTCCTATATCCATATATTATAGACCATTTTGGTTATCATTTAAGACATGATCCACTTGTATGTCACCACATACATGTTTAAGTTACATCTAGATAACAAGGGATTTTAGGTTTATTGGTTTGTGGTAAAGAAAATAAAACTAGTAACTGAGCAAAATAGAAGATGTGAAGTAAATATCCTATATTAACAACACAAGCATTCGTACAAACAGTTTACAAACTATAGAACACTTTACTTTAGGGCATCAACCCCAACAGTTCCAACAATACATGAATAACTGACTAAACTCCTTAGTCACGAGATCCACCATCCATTAACTACCAGGCACTCCACTAAAGACCGACAGTTGCACTCTTCTTACTATAGATATATTATGTGTCCATATCAATCAATCAATAGTGCGATAACCCTTCACAGATCGCTCGTAAGTACAGCTGGGCCAATAATAGTTATGCCCCTGTAGTTACATCTAACTCCTTAAGTACCATTGATCCCTTTAATGAACATAAGTCATAGTCCTACTATGTTTGAGTCCTCTCTTCCAAAGAGAAGTTGTGGCCATTATGTTCAAGACCCAGAATCATCCCTTAAGGGAGCAATCTATCTACTTACCTCTGTATCGGGGAAGGAGTGAATTTCATCTTGTGTAACTGAGTTCCCAGCTCCCAAATCAGACAAATTCTCAAAATGTGCATGTTGAGTTGGCAATCTGGTCACTCTCACCCATACTAATCAAAAGACCACCCTTAAAGGCAGAAGTTCCCAAAACACTCAGAATTGAGGTCATGTCACCTATAGTCATTTAGGTGAGATGTAAGTCTCAAGTATCAATGGCGTTATATAAAGAGACGAATCATCTCGTGGTCTGGTCTTATACAAACTCTTTGTATAGGATACCCTCCCTTGCATGTCTTCACATGAATGGTTAGGATCTACCATCTGTAGTAGTTCACAACACTTGCAAACCTCTACAAAGTGGGTCGTATCCGTAGTGTCACCAGGATCAGGAATCCCCCCTTAATCGTTATACTACAGACTTTTTTAGGTTATCACTTAAGGCATGATCCACTGGTATATCGCATTTACATGCTTAAGTTTACATACAATAACCTTAAAGCTTTGTTTATTGAATATGAGTAAATAAAATAACTCTTATTTTATTCAAAACAATGTGTACAGTTTACAAACTACGAGACTCCAGGAGAATTAGGACACCAATCCCAACAATCTCCCACTTATCCTAATGCATCGAGAGACTAATGTACAATACACGAAAAAAAATACAAGTACAATATACAATAAACTAGGGCATACACTATACCCCAGTACCATCTCCCACTTGCCCTAGACAAGATGTCGTATGTCCTGCAGACCCAGACGTTCTAGGTGACGCTCGAACACTTTAGCCATGAGAGCCTTTGTAAATGGATCAGCAATGTTGTGCTCCGATGCAACTTCGTGACTATCACATCACCGCGATATATAATCTCCCTGATCAAGTGGTATTTCTGCTCTAGAGCTTGCCTCGGTGATGACTCCGAGGTTCCTTCAAATTTTCCACAGCCCCACTATTATCACAATAATGTGTTATCGGCAAATCCATATTTGGAACAACTTTTAAATTTGTAAGGAATTTTCTCAGCCAAACAGCCTTCTTTGCTACTTCACAAGTGGCTACGTATTCGGCTTCCATAGTGGAGTCTGTGAAGTATTCTTGCTTGATGCTTTGCCACACTACAATCCCTCCATTTAGAGTGAACACTACGTATTCGGCTTCCATAGTCGATTTACAAGAATCTCTATCGGCCTGAAAGTTGGAATTTGTGTATCCTGTAAGGATCAAATCCTTATCTCCATACATGAGCATGTAGTCCTTCATTCTCCGAAGTTACTTAAGGATTTTCTTGACCATCGTCTAGTGATCTAATTCTAGATTGGACTGATAACGACTGACAATCTCTACTGCATAGCAAATATCGGGTCTAGTACACAACATTGCATACATTAAGCTTCCAACAACTGAAGCATACGGAATCTGTCTCATCTCCTCAACATCTTGAGGTGTCTTAGGACATTGATCCTTAGACAAAATGATTCCATGCCTGAAGGTTAATAAACCCCTCTTGGAATCTTGCATCATGTACCTGATCAACATGTGATCGATGTATGATGCCTGAGATAAGGCTAACCTCTTGTTCTTACGATTTCGAATGATCTGGATCCCTAGAACATACTGCGCCTCACCCAAATCTTTAATTTGGAATTGGGCAGCTAGCCATTTCTTAATGTCAGTTAGAAACCCTACATCATTCCCAATGAGTAGGATATCATCCACATACAGTACCAGGAAAGCTACTGAGCTGTTGATGATCTTCTTGTAAACACAAGGCTCATCAACGTTATGATCAAAGCCAAACGATTTGACTGCACTGTCAAACCTAATGTTCCATGATCTCGACGCTTGTTTCAGCCCATAAATGGACCTATTAAGCTTGCAAAATCTTTGCTCTTGATCTGGAACAACGAACCCCTCTGGTTGAGCCATGTAGATGGTCTCATCAAGATTACCATTAAAAAAGGAAGTCTTGACGTCCATTTTCCATATCTCATAATCATAAAATGTGGCTATGGACAGGAGTATCCTGATAGAATTTAGCATGACAACAGGTGAGAAAGTTTCCTCATAGTCCACTCCCTCAACCTGGGTATAACCCTTGCCATGAGTCTAGCCTTAAAGGTTTGTACCTTTCCATCTACACCTCGATTTAGCTTATAAATCCACTTACACCATATAGGTTTTACCCCATCAGGCAGATCCATGAGTTCCCAGACTTGATTGAAGTACATAGACTCCATCTCCTGGTTCATGACCTTAATTTACTTATTTTTGTCAACATCATCCATTGTTTGCTTAAAAGACAATGGATCCTCGACCCCATCATTAGCAATCATGTTCTGGGCTTCAGTTAAACCCATGTAGCGATCCGATGGGTTCATAACCCTCCCACTACGTCGAGGCAGTCTCAACTCTTAAGTTGGTTGATTAGATGTATTGACCTCAATAACTCTTGTTGATCTATCAGTCTGTTCAATAACTCTTGTTGAACCCTCAGTAGTCTCAGTCTCACTAGAAATCTTATGTAAAACAAGCTTACTTTGTGGTTTATGATCCCTGATGTGGTCTTCTTTCAAGAAGATAGCATTTGTAGAAACAAACACTTTATTCTCACTCGGATCATAGAAGTATCCACCTCTTGTTTTCCTAAGGTAGCCTACAAAGAGGCAAACTTTCGAACGCGATTCCAACTTCTTCGGGTTAATCACAAGCACATGGGTTGGACACCCCCAAATCCTGAAGTAGCATAACATACCTGACCTCTCTACAACTCAAAAGGTGTTTCAAAAATACTTTTTGAGGGAACGTTGTTCAGAATGTAACATGCAATCTCCACTGCAAAACCCCAAAACGAGTCTGGAAGATGAACATAACTCATCATAGATCGAACCATGTCCAACAAGGATCTGTTTATCCTTTCTGATATACCATTCTGCTGAGGTGTACCTGGGACCGAGAGTTGGGACGTAATTCCATGTTCTATCATATAGTTCTAGAATTTGAGGTTCATATACTCTCCACCACGATCAAATCGTAGTGTTTTATCTTCTTACATAAAAAGTTTTCAACTTCAGCCTTATACTCCTTGAGCTTGTCAAGGGCTTCAGACTTACGTTGCATTAGGTAGAGATACCCGTACCTTGAATAATCATCTATGAAAAAGATGAAATATTCATACCTACCTCGAGCTCTAACACTCATCGGAACATAGAGGTCAGAATGTACGAGCTCCAAGGCTTTCTTCGCTGTAACCTTTTCCAGTAAAAGATTGTTTGGTCATCTTGCCTTTGAGGCATGATTCACACACTAGCAAGGAGTTTTCTTCTAAACTCTTTAAAAGGCCACTTTTCACCAACCGCTCAATCCTACTGAGGTTGATGTGACCTAACCTTAGATGCCAAAGATGAGCATTTTCCTTAGGAGAAACCTCTAGTCTTTTAGCTGTTGTTGCCATACTTAATATTTTAGTATTAAACAAGGCATTTATGACTAACGGCCTTAGTACATATAAGTTATTCTCCATTGAACCAAAATCAATCTCCATTCCATTCTTGAAAATAAACACTTTACTTTAAAAAAAAAAAAAAAAAAAGATGGTATAACCTTGTTCAATGAGACAAGAAACAGAGATTAAGTTCCTCTTAATATGAGGAACTACAAAAATATTATCCAGTAACAAATAACGTTTCTTGTCCAAAAATAACTTCAGCCTGCCTACAGCAACAGCTAAAATAACTTCACCAGTATCGACTCAAAGAGTCAACTCTCCCTGTGGTAACGTTTTCCAGGAACTGAATCCTTAGTAAGAGGAAATGATTTGATTAGTAGCACTCAAATCAAGGATCCAGGCAGAATCATCATTCTCTACCAAACACGTCTTCAAGACCAATAAATCATATTTATTGTCTTTAGACATCCTCCTCTTTTGGAAAGTAGTGGGATCAGCATCAGAACCTAAATAAGTTCCAAGTTCTATGTCAGAGAATACTTTTCTTATATGAACTTCAACATAGTCAGTAACACTTACTTTCTCTCCATGGAGTTTAATTTGGGAACTGACACTACTGGTTTTATCATCCATTCGTTTCTGCTTGAAAAGTAAGAACTGACATTCAAAAAAATCTTGTAACGAGTCCATGATCTCGCGTGCAATGACCACGTTCTCAACCCTTTTAGCCTAAGCATCAGGTGTGGTAGCCAATATGTGAAGTTGAGCTAATGAATTAGCTTTCATCCACACCTCATATTCATTCCGAACACTTCGCGATGCATCAAGAGTCGAAACTTGAGAACACTCCTCAACCATGAAAAACTCGAGGCCGTTTACCACGAAATACGTTTTACAAGACTCTTTCCACTATATAAAATCGGTCAAATTAAAAGCATTAAATGGAAAATCAAACATGTTGCTGAAAACAAAAACACATTGACCTACGTTAGGTTTTTAGCAAATACCCATTGAAAAACATACAACATTCAATATGGTTTAGCAAAACTAACATGAACCCCGTGTGACGTCTAGTTTCGCAATGATGCTCCAAAGGTTTAGGATAAAAGCCACCGAAGGGTGGTCAATTTATCCCTCCTCTGAATTGAGACATTCTCAACCAGCCATTAATACCAGAATAACTCTTGCTTCTATAATGACGAGCCATCATTGATTTGGTCAAGAAATCATTAACTTACTGAACAATTTCCCGTAATTGTGACCTGCCATTTTAGGCCCTAGAGTTCTGCCCCAAGCAGCCAATCCAATGGTACGTGAATAACTGATTAAACTCTTTAGTCACGAGATTCACCATCTGTCAACTGCCAGGCACTCCACTGAACCGACAGTTGCACTCGCGTTACTACAGATATATTATGTGTCCATATCAACCAATCAACAGTGCGATAACTCTTCACAGATCGCTCGTAAGTACAATTGAGCCAATAACCGTTATGCCCCTGTAGTTACATCTAACTCTTTAAGTACCATTGATCCCTCTAATGAACATAAGTCATAGTTCTACTATGACTGAGTTCTCTCTTCCAAAGAGAAGTTGTGGCCACTATGTTCAAGATCTAGAATCAGCCCTTAAAGGAGCAATCTATCTACTTACCCCTGCTTCGGGTAGGCATGTTCAGTTGGCAATCTGGCCACTCTCACCATACTAATCAAAAACCGCCCTCAAAGGCAGGAGTTCCCAAAACACTCAGGATTGAGGTTTTGTCACCTATGGTCGTTTAGATGAGATGTAAGTCTCAAGTATCAATGACATTATATAAAGAGACGGATTATCTCATGGTCCGGTCTTATACAAACTCTTTGTATAGGACACCTCCGCTCGCATGTCTCCACATGAATGGTCAGGATCTGACATTTGTAGTAGTTCAAAACACTTGCAAACCTCTACAAAGCGGGTCGTATCCGTAGTATCACTAGGATCAGGTATCCCTCCTTAATCCTTATACTACAACCTTTTTAGGTTATCACCTAAGGCATGATTCACTTGTATATCTCATATACATGTTTAAGTTTACATACAATAACCATGGAGCTTTGTTTATTGGATATGAGTAAATGCCAAATAAAATAACTCTTATTTCGTTCATAACAATGTGACAGTTTACAAACTACGAGACTTCGGGAGAATTAGGACACCAATCCCAATAAGAAAATGTTTATGTAGTTCCTGATTGAAAAGGAACTTGATTTTTGTAAAATACTTACTCGAACAATCACATGCTCTGAATTTTAAAGTGAATAAAGTGTTTATTTACAAAAAATGATATTGAGATTTGTTCTTCAAAGTTAGAAAATAATCTTTATGTGCATAGGCCGTTAGCATGAAAATCCCTCCTTAATAATGAATTATTTAGAACTGAGATAACTCAAAACAAAAGACAAAAAGTCTTCTAAAGAAAATGCCCAACTTTGACACCTAAGATTAGGTCACATAAATCTCAATAAAATTAAGATGTTGGTTAAAAATAGACTTCTAAGTAAGTTAGAAGAAAATTTTCTACCAGTATGTGAGTCATGCCTTGAAAGGAAAATTACTAAGAGACCTTTTATTGGAAAAGGTCACAAAGCCAAAGAACCCTTAGAACTTGTACACTCGGACTTATGTGATCTTATGAATGTTAAGGTAGGAGAAGGCTTTGAATATTTCATCACCTTTACAGATGATTATTCAAGGTACGAGTATGTTTACTTAATGAAACAAAAGTTGGAAGCCTTGAAAAGTTCAAGGAATACAAGGCTGAAGTTGAAAATGCACTAAGGAAAACAATAAAGACACTTTGATCTGATAGAGGAGAGTATATGGATTTAAAATTCCATGACTATTTGATGGAACATGGAATTGTATTCCAAATCCCAACACCTGGTACACTTTAACATAATTGTGTATCAGAAAACCTAATCGTCATATTTGATGGCGATGTTGAGGATCCATTGTCATATAAGAATGTAATGGAGATGTAGACAAAGATGAATGAATCAAAGTTATGAATCTCGAAATGGAGTCTAAGTCACACCCCCTCCCGGACTACTCTCTGAGCCTAGAAAAGAACATGACTGCAGTAGTTATCAACCCTTTTGCTAACACTTACTACCTAATAACTCTAACGAAAATAACTCTGATACCAACATGCAATCTCATACACAGTGGATGCCTCTATGGATAAAAAGATTAAGTTTACACAAAAAATATTTAGAGAGATTATATTGCTAGTTTCATAAGTCCCAATGCCCAAAACCTAGTCCCTATATGACCAACTGTAACATGTGTACAATATTTACAGTAACCACCTAACATACGGGTTACAATAACTTTGTCCTTTAGTGCTAGAGCAGATGTAGAGCTACCTCCTGAGGATTTGACCCTACCTGGGGGAAAGGAAAATATTTGAAAATGGGGTGAGCTTGCTAGCCCAATGAGTGACTTAAGAAATAAAATTGATTCTCATGCAAAAGTCTCAATAAAGAGATTAAACTAAAATATAAATTTCTACAGTAACCTTGTACTGCAGTATAAACATTTTTCAAGCATAAAGCATATAAAGTTGTTTTCATTATAAAACATTAAACTATTCCTTAGCTGAGAATAACCCTACTGTGATTTAATCCCATGCTCAATCTCTGACTTAGTCAAGAGAGAACCCTTTTGCCCAATCTCTGACTTTAAACTACCTATGTGCATGTGGCCATAACTAAGTATCGTCATACCTTAGGTACTTTTGCTCAGGTAGCTTCTCAAAACTTGTCCCTCAGTATCGAGCTGCTCGGATACCTTCTTAAATGTCCCTCGGTATCGTGTTTCAAGTAAAACTAGTCATACAATAACTTCCTCTTTAAAGCATGTAAAGCATAACGCATAGAAAACATGTCTTTAAAGATAACAATGCATGTTTTGTGTCAATGCATGCTTTGTGTAATTAAACACACATAAATAGTTTTTCAATAAACTTTCATACATGGCATGCATTTAAAACATAACTCATGGTTTGTTTTCGTTGCTATTGTGATTCGAGTTAGGGGTGTATCGTATAAAATGATTTGGAAAAATAAGTTCTAAGTATGAATGATGCATTGATGCTTTGATGTGTTTATGTATTCGTAACGCGTTGATGTATTAGAGATGTACAATCGAATGTACGACACTCCTCTATTGGCGTTCAAGTTCTCTTAAATCAGACCCAAGTATAAATCTAATTTAGGTTCCTGGTAAGTCCAGGGTCGAACTAAGGAATTCATATTAAGCTAACGTAGACCTTACGTTGTAACTGTTGTAGGGGTTTCCTAAATGTATGGAGAAATGTGTTATTTACACTAAGGTGTTGTGTGTGTGCCAAAAGATACAAAAAGGTTGAGCAGAAAATGATGGATCGTGTGAAAATGGATTTTGATGCAAGTGGTATGCGTTGATCTAAGTTGAATGTACACGAACTAGAATGTGGTGAATGAGATGATTTGTTTATCTTTATTTATGCATTAGACTTTTTCAACACTTCTCAATGCGAATAACATACAAAACCTATCTCTAGGATGCATGAGTCAAACACATGATGCAATAAACACCAGTAAGTCTATCTCTAGATGTACTATGCATTCTAACTCGATGCTGGCTTACTTATTCTCTCGAATAGTCTAAGCTAAAGATGTTTTTAACAATTGATCAAGTTGGCTTAAGCGTTTGAAATGAAATTTTGCATGAAGTATAGATGCATCCAACATAAATAAGAAATAAACAATGGCAAAGTGTGATAGATCAAATATGTGAATTTATAAAGAAGTAGATTGTCTTTTCAAAAGCAATACATAATCAGATGAACGGATGAAAGCAATAAATAAGATGAAAGAAAATGAGTCAAACCGCAGAGTTCTCTTTTGCTCAATTCTAGTTGTGTACAATCACTTGTATAAGAATTGGTCGAAATGTCTCTCTCAAGCTTAGCTTCCTCCACTCCTTGATCGGCGGTGGTGGTGGTTCTCTTCCCTTCTACTCTTCTTGGCACCACAGCACAGCTCAAAAGATCTAAAACTACAACTAAGCTAATACTAAGAGTGAGAACTTGAAATTTTCTTAACTTCGAACTCTGGAGGGATTTCTTCTATTTATAGGCGTTGGTCTTCTCCAACTTGATGATGGGCAGCATTAAAGTCCATGCCCTGGTCAACCGCCTAATACTCATAAGCTTTTCAGACGTCGCCCACTACAGATGCCCATGCTTGCAAGTGGTTATTTGACATAAACAGCCTGAATCAATGAATCTTCCTTGCGTTAAATCCCTCTGACGCATGGCCCATGCGTTAGAACTTTTCCTGCGACACTTCTTAATCATGCGTTAGCCTCTTGTTGAAATTCTGCAATATAATGCGTTAATGTCGTAGTATTTTAGTAATAAACATTCTTTTGCATGAGTTTGCTAATGTTGGAGTAATTCCATGCGTTTCTTCTAAAAATGAGGAGAATTTATCATTAAAAACCTTAATTGTTCCAACTTAAGAGACACAATAACTTGTATTTCTACAAGTTATCACCACCCCCAAATTTAATCTCCCTTGTCTTTAGTGTGCAGTGTTCGCCTCTCATCATATTCAATTATAAGCTCGAGACAAGAGTTTGGAAAATGTAACGTAGATTGACTCTTTTCTAAAAGGAATAATGTTTAGTTTCAGGTGTAGCAAGCTTTTTGTCAACAACTACTTTCGTTTCTCAAAACATTCCCGTTTTTCTAAACCAGCAATGCGTTATATGATTTTTTTTTTTTTTTTTGAAATAGATGTTGAAAAAAAATGAATTTTCAATTACCCACGTATTGTTCCAAGTGTCCCACTTTCGTTTTCGCTTGCCCCCACGGGCATGCGAGCATCCAACATCGGGTGAAAGCCCTTCACAACTAAACTCATATCTAATATTCATGTGTTTCAAGATACAACTTCCTTAAACTAGATAGAGGAGTTTTTGGGATGCATTGGTCTAGGAGACTTAAATTCGTTTTGGCTTGCCCCCACGGGTGTCATGCGATCATCCAACTACGGCTAAGTGCCTGTTCCAACTTTTTAACTCATGCCACTTTGAAGTTTTTTTTCTTTTAGAGTAATGACAGAGGAGTTGCATTTAACATTTTTCTATTTTGTTCCCTTTCTTTTTGATGTACTCGATTAATGCGTCTTAACTCAGATTCCCCCATCCCTAAATTTGGAGATCAGCTAAATCCTCATTGCTAAAAGAGAAACAAAATTTTGAAAAGGCTTTGAGAGTTCCGAAAGGAGTTTTGATTTAAAGCTTGCATGCGTTAGAAAGAAAACATGTAGTCTTTTTAGAGAAGTTCAGGCTTTGTTGATTTTCCTAACGCCTACTCTATACTTTAGATTTCATATTGTTGATATCATTGAGGTAAGGCAAAGCACAAGACTAGAAAAATAGCAAAAGAACAAAAAAAGAGTATGCTAAGGTCAGACGCAAGGAAAAAATGATAGAAATGTTCATTCATTTACATTTGATAATATGGAATAAAAAAACAAGGCAAACAAATACAAAAGATCATCAAATAAAGCAAAGTACAAAATAACCAACACCCCAAAACTTTATTGTGCTTGTGCGTCATCCCTGTGTTCTTCTGCAGGGTCTTCATCCATAAAGCGCAAAGGGTTTCTAAGATGAGCAGGTAGCGGAGGCAGGGCAAACATCCAACCAAGACCTAATTAATGTACTGTGTTGTGTAAATAAATTGGTCATGCATACTTCTTGTTTGCTGCCTTAAGTATCCCTTAGAACCCTGTTTTATTGTTGAAGACCTTCAATGGATGCGACCCATGGTCTGAGTTGATCACTAATGGAAGTTTTCAACTCTTCAATATCAGTGTTGCGTTGAGGTGGTGCTGGCTCTTCACTTCTTTCAACTGGGTCTTCAAAATTTCCTGCGTTACTCGACCCTAACCCAGTTGGTTAAAAAATGATTGGAGGAGGCACAAAAGTGGGAATTGGAATTGGTGAGGGCGAAGGAAGGGGACTATAGATGTCTTGATCTACATCAATAGGCTTTTGGTGCGTTGGATCAAGACTCCCTTCTCATGGGGCCACTGGTGAGTTTTGGAGAGTGAGGTTTAGGTTTGGCCGCGTTTCTTCATCCGTAAGTGCAAGCTCTGCTTCGTACTCTTGATTCTCTGAAGCTTCATCGCTGTGTTCAATTATCTAGACGCGTCTTCTTTTGGGGGTGCGTTTGGAGGATCGAGGTCTGGCTGCCACTTCTTTGCGAGGTAGGGCAGACTCATGCGGTTAACCGCGAAGCAAACGCCTGATTAACTTAATGTCCATTAGACCATCGATCTCGTCATAATCATCCCCCAGAAGGATGCCCCTGCATTCACACAATGCGCAAATCAGCCATGGAAAATAAAGTTGTCCTCGTGGTTTAGTTTTGATGGCCTTGATTTGATCCCTTATTATTCTCCCTACATCTAAAGGGATGCACTGTATGATACAGTAGGTAGCCAAGACGCGTTCTTTTGATAATGTCTCATCATGCATTGTAGGCATGATGCTTTTCTTAATTAGATAATACCATAAATTCGCGTCTGGCTTCAAGTTCCTGGAAGCTAACATCTTTGCTCCATTTCTTGACGTTTTCCATTTGCTTCTAGCCTTGGCTACCACTCTTATCGCATCTTCAACTTGGCTCGGAGTTGGTTGTTCCAAGATGCGGTTGCCTTCTGCGTCTAGATTACTCCTGATGTTGAACACTTCATTGATCCTATCGGCTGAGAAGCGCACCAATACCCCATCAACAAATGTTGTACTTTTCTCTATGTCAAACTCACTGATATAAAACTGGCGGACAACGTTAGGCCAAATTCTTGTATGCCCAATGCATAGCTAACCCTAACCCATTGCTTCTATGGTTTCAGTAATGTATGCTGGCAATGGGTTGCATTCGGGAAAGAAGCCCTTCTCTGCAAGAATATTACTGAACTGGTGCTTCCTTCCTATGGTCTTTTTAGGTAACGCGTTGGTTACCTTGCGCTTTCCTGCCTTATGTGCCTTGGCTTCCCACGCCAGCTTCCTTAACACGTTTTCCAATTCCTTTTAGAGAGTTGACTTCCTTCGCCCCTACCTTGGAGGCTGATAATGTTCCAATTCCTTCTCTAACGCGTTATGCCTTGAATAGCTCCTATGCGTTGCATCCTCAAGACCGGATGCGGACTGTTCATCTTCCTCCAAAATTAGTTTTCTTTTTCTCAACACCCTTTTTGCTTTTGATGGCCCTTCATTCGCGTTAGTTTGGCGAGATTGCGACGTGTCTGGGTCAACTTCTCTTTCTTCATCTTCTTCTTCTAACTCCGTTTCGAGCATCATTGCATAGCGCTCTGCTTCATCCATTTCAAGTGATGCGTTGGGTGGGTCAGAATGCATCACTTGTTCTTCTTCTTGGCCTTGATTCAGACTTGCCAAGATAGCTCCGAACACTTCTTGCTCATCCCTCCGAGCCAATTTTGCTAGTTCTTCGAGGTTTCGCTCTGACGCAGGACTATCAGAGCTAGGCCTTGGTGGAGTGAATGGTAGGGTGCCTGATGGGGTATGTGGCGACCCAGGGGATGAGCTGATGATGGGTGAACGCGGTGGTTGGCTGGACGCGTCTGCTTCAATTAGGTAGATGGTGGCCAAAGGTTGTATGGGCAGTGAAGAAGGTGGACACACTGCGGGCGATGGTGCGTTATGGAGGTAGGCTAGGATGGGGTTATGCGTCGCACCCACCGGAGTGATATTCAGAATGAATGGTGGTGAGGCGGGCTTGGTATACGACTTCTTGGCGCCGTGGGAATTTTGACGAAGGTTTTACTGCCTAGGTTTATGTATTTTGGGATGGTTTTAGGTTGTGGGTGGTCTTAAGAACAGAAAGGGTTTGATGGGAGCTTTGGTGGGTTTCGGATCGAAACGGTCGTACAAGAGGTGGAAAAATGGCCCGTTGTGCAAAGGTTCTAGTAGGAATGGTGGTTTTTTGAGAGTCTGTCGAGGCTATGGAGGGGGATAAGAATCTGAACAGCACGACGCGAAAGAAAAAGAGCTTACCGGCGACATATGTCTCGACAAACTCATTGAATTGATTATGGCTATCGGACGCTAAGACATCGGTATCACGAAGACGCGATCAGAGAAATGCGCTATTGATCGAACGATCGAGTGAATATGCAGGGACGCTAGGGTTTTTTTCTTTTCTTTCGCAAGAGGCTGAAGGACGGATGGAAGAAGAAAGAAAATAGAAGAAGTCTCGACTTTATAATAGGCCTGGGGAGAGAGTGGTGACGTCAGGCGGCGCCTGACGTCCACATTTAATGCGAAGTCAAAAGGACGTGAATTGGGCTTCCAAGCACTCGAGAGTTTTTCATCTTTGAGACGCGTCCTTTCGACTTGGGCCATGCGTTAGACTTAAGTCTAACGCGTTCGTTTATTCCCATCCCGATTATACACAACTTTTTTTTATTTAAAAATAAGTAATTCTCTAACTACAAAGGCAATAACATTCAGCAATTAATCTTAAAATGCAAAGATAGGCAAACAAAATAAATTCAAACGCATTGATAAAATACAAAATGCAAAAGGAATGAGGAAAGAAGAAGCGTCCCAAGAATATGTGTCGACGTGAACGCAGGGATGCTTCGATGCGAGCCTTAGTTGGCTTCGCGTAATACGAGAGATGACTTTTGACGTTCTATGCCATCTTCAAAGTAAGGCTTTACTCTTTGCCCATTTACTTTGAAAGAATTTGTGCCATCCTCCCGCGTTAATTCTACTGTTCTGTGGGGAAAGATTGTTTTGATAATGAATGGTCCTGACCACCTTGACTTTAATTTTCCTGGGAACAAACACAATCATGAATTGAATAATAAAACTTTTTGGCCAACAACAAACTCTTTCTTACTAATGCATTGGTCATGCCAATGTTTGGTCTTCTCCTTGTATAGCTTGTTGTTCTTGTATGCATTCAACCGCCACTTCTCAAGCTCATTGAGCTGAAGTTTGCGTTGATCACCTGCGGCGTCCAAGTTTAAATTTAGCTGTTTTACTGCCCAGAAAGCTTTCTGCTCCAACTCTAAGGGTAAGTGACAAGCTTTTCCAAATACTAAAGAGTTTGGAGACATAACTATGGGGGTCTTGTAGGCAGTCCTATAGACCCAGAGTGCTTCATCCAGCCTTTGTGCTCAGTCTTTTCGCGATGCATTGACAAGTTTTTCCAGTATCGATTTTATTTCCCGATTTGATACCTCAGCTTGACCGTTCGTTTGTGGGTGGTATGCGATAGCGATCTTGTGCCTAACATTATATTTGACAAGTAATTTAGAAATGATGCGGTTAATGAAATGCGTATCTTTGTCACTTATCAGGGATCTTGGCATTCCAAAGCATGTGAAAATGTTCCTGGTAAGAAACTTAGAAACAGTCGACGCATCATTTCTGGCACAAGCTACTGCTTCTATCCACTCTGATACGTAATCTACTGCAAGCAGGATATATTGTTGACTGCAGGATAGGGGAAAAGGTCCCATAAAATCAATGCCCCATACATCAAATAATTCAACTTCAAGAATATTGTTCAAGAGCATTGCGTTCCTTGATGAGATATTCCCGGTTTGTTGACAAGGGTCACAATTACGAACATACTCCCTCACATCTTTGAAGAAGGTGGGCCAGAAGTATCGAAGAATCTTCGCAGTGGTTCTTTGCCCTCCGAAATGCCCTCCATAAGGAGAGTCATGACACTCAGCCAGGATGCGTTGTGTCTCTTCCTCCGAAACGCATCGACACGTGATGGAGTCGGGGCCTTGTTTATAAAGAAACTGTTCATCCCAAAAATAAAATTTGCTATCGTGTACTAACCGTTTCTTTTGCTGAGAGTTGAAGTTTTCAGGGAATTGCTTGGTAGTTAAGTAATTAACTATGTCAGCATACCAAGGTTCCCTACCTTCAACTCTGAACAAGCTTTCATCAGGAAATGAATCTTTGATTTAATTTTCTTGGCCTTGTATTTCTTGATTTTCTAATCTGCACAGGTGGTCAGCCACCTAATTCTCAGTCCCCTTTCTTTCCTGAATATCGATGTCAAATTCCTGCAATAGCAGCACCCATCTTATTAATCTTGGTTTGCATCCTTTTTATCATCGAGAACTTTATGGCTGAGTGATCTGTATAGATGGTTGTTGATGCACCAACTAAATAAGATCTAAACTTCTCGATGCCAAATACTATAGCTAACATTTCTTTTTCCGTGATTGTGTAGTGTTCCTGAGAGTCGTTCAGTGTCTTGGATGCGTAAGAGATGAGGTGTATCAAATTTCCTTTCTTCTGCCCCAACATTGTATCTACTGCAACATCATTTGCATCGCAGATGAGAATAAAACGTTGCGTCCAATCCGGTGCTATTAGTATCGGAGATGTAGTCAACGGATATTTTAGTGTTTCAAACGCATCGCAGCAGTCTTCATTGAAATCATAGGGCCGGTTCGCTTCTAATAATGCGCTTAGAGGTCGCGCAATTTGAGAAAATCTTTCGACGAACCTTCGGTAGAAGCCAGCATGTCCAAGAAAACTTCGTAGAGCTTTGACATTTGATGGTGGTGGAAGTTTAGCTCTGACAACTATCTTAGCTTCATCAACTTCCAACCCAGCTTTAGATACCTTGTGGCCTAAGAAAGTTCCTTCAGTCACCATGAAGTGACATTTTTTCCAATTCAGCACAAGATTTGTTTCCTCGTATCGAGCGAGGACGGCCTCCAAGTTATCTAAGCATGATTGGAATGAGTCTCCAAAGACTAAAAAATTGTCCATGAAAACTTCAACGGTCTTTTCCAAGAAGTCAGAGAAAATTGTCATCATACACCTTTGGAATGTTCCAGGTGCGTTGCATAGCCCAAAGAGCATGCGCCTGAACGCGAACATTCCAATGGAATAAGTGAATGTTGTCTTTTCTTGATCTTCTGGGTCAATTAAAATCTGGTTATATCTAGAGTATCCATCAAGGAAACAATAAAATTCTTTTCCGGCCAGTCTGTCAAGCATTTGGTCAATGAAGGGAAGGGGGAAGTGGTCCTTCTTGGTTGTCGCGTTGAGCTTCCTATAGTCTATACAGATGCGCCAGCCTGTGACAGTTCTTGAAGGGATGAGCTCATTATTGCTATTGACTATCACTGTTGTTTCCCCTTTCTTGGGAACGCATTGGACTGGGCTTACCTAACTGCTATCGAATATAGGATAGATGACTTCTGCGTCCAACCATTTTAAGATTTCTTTCTTGACCACATCCTTCATTATGGGGTTCAATCTTCGTTGAGGCTCGATTGATCCCGGCTTCCCTTCTTTCAGCCTGATTTTATGCATGCAATAAGATGGGTTGATGCCACGGATGTCCTCCAGCGTCCAACCTATTGCACACATGTGCTTTTGCAGCATCTGCAAAAGAGAATGTTCGTTAGGCTCGGTAAGATTCGCGGAAATAATTACAGGTAAAGTTTTATTTGTTCCAAGGAAAGCATATTTAAGGTGAATAGGTAACGGTTTCCACTCAAGTTCTAGTGGTTCCTCTAGTGATGGACGCATTGGTTTCATCCACCGCTCACTCAGACTTGGCGGCTCGGGTTCTTTCATGTTTTCCTCCAATGCGAGGACCTCGCACTTGAGTCACTTCTTCTTCAGGCAACTCTATTCCGTTCAGTTGACATTCTTCACTTTCCAAGAACTTTAATGCGTTTAACACACTTCTTGATTGTCTACGCGTATAGTCAATTCTTCTTTATGCACGTCTATTAACATTTTCCTAGTGGCTAGAAAGGGGCGTCCAAGAATAATTGGTACATCCTTGTGTGCTTCATATTCTAAGATGATAAAATCTGCTGGGAATATGAAGTTGTCAACTTTTACCAGAACGTCTTCAATCTTTCCTTCAGGCTACTTGATCGTTCTGTCAGCGAGTTGAAGAGTAATAGAAGTGGGTTGTGCTTCAACCAATTCCCAATTTCTTGAAGATTGAGAGTGGCATGAGTTTAATGCTTGCTCCCAAATCCCACAACGCATGTCCCACATCCAACCCTCTGATCGAGCACGATATTGTGAAGCTCTCAGGGTCCTTCTGTTTCTTGGGTAGACTGTCGCTTACTGACGCATTGCACTCCTGCGTTAGCGTAATTACCTCTGTCTCACTGACTCTCTTATTTGTCAAAATGTCCTTAAAAAATTTGACATATTTTGGCATTTGATCCAAGGCCTCTATAAGTGGAATATTGATGTGTAATTGCCTCAAGAGTTCAAGAAAACGCTTAAATTGTTGTTCATCATTCTTCTTCATCAAGCATCTACGGAATGGTGCGTTCAGCGGCACTGCAGGTTTTCTCACATTAGACGTGCTTGGTTCTGAATAACTCATGGATTAAGGCATTCTTTCTTCTTGATCTTCTAATGCCATTAGACGTGTGTTGCGTTCTTCTGAAGGATTGTTGTTTCTTGAATTCCTGGTTCTTTCTTCAAGAACTTTGCCACTTCGCAATGTCACCGCGTGACATTGCTTCTTTCCATTGTTACTCCCCGGGGTTTTAGTGTTGCTAGGCAAAACTCCAGGCTACCTATTCTTCAACTCACTCGCTATCTACCCCACATGTATCTTCAGGTTTCTGATAGACGACGGTCCTTGCCTTTGCTGCTGGTTCGCCCCTGGGTGGTGCTCCATTTGATTTCCTGTCCAGGAAAAATTTAGATGGTTCCTCCATCCGGGATTATATTTATTTGAAAATGGGTTGTTTTTTTATGAAGCATACTGATTGTAGATTTTGTGGACAATCAACGTAGGAATGGGGATCTCCACAACCCACACAGCTAACCATGGGCTACACGAATGTGTCTACCTAATTTACCTCTTGCTGAGTTGATGCGTTCCCTAATGACATGTTCTGCAAAAGGTTAGTCATAGTAGTCACTTGTGCAGAGAGTGTGGCTATTGCATTGGAATCAATAGAATTAACATTCTAAGATCTCCTCTTCCTATCGACTCTTTTGTCATACGTATCGTTCACCCATTCCATGTTGTGCTTAGCAATGCGGTCTAATATTTCCTTAGCTTCAGTATAAGATTTATCCATAATTTCACCAGTTGCAGCTGCGTTGGCTGCCATCTGTGATGCTCTATTCAATCCACCATAAAAAGTCTCCATCTGGATGGTTAGTGGTAATCCATGGTTTAGGTAATTTTTTACCAATCCCTTAAAATGCTCCCATGTGGAGCTTAAGGTTTCAGCTTCTTCTTGCTCAAAGTTCATGATCTCTCGACGTCTCCTTACGTTGGTGGTGGGTGGGAAGTATTTTTGCATGAATTTCTCCACCAACTTCTCCCAGGTTGTGATCTCACCAGGCTTCAGTGAACTTACCCATTGCTTTGCGTCATCACGCAAAGAATATGGGAACAAAGATAGCCTGATCGCTTCTGGGTGATTCCAGGAATCAAAAATGAGTTACACGTTTCCAGGAAACATTTCATGTGGGCGTGAGGATCTTCTCCACGACCACCCCCAAATTTTCCAGAAATTTGGAGCATTTGTAGCATCACGGATTTCATCTCGAATCTTGTCCCATCTGGCGTTGGGTATATGATTCCTAGTGAGAAATCATACAATATAGAAGACGCATACTCCCTCATGGGATGCGTACTACGATTTGCCATTAGGATCGAATTTTGTGTAGCATGAGCTAGTTGTTGAACTAAGTTCTGATTTGCCTATTCATTCGCTATTTCTTGTTGCCTTTTTTGTTGTCTGAGAAGTTATTGCCTCAACCTACGACGACGATTAGATCGATTTCTACGTCGAAAGGTTCTTTTAACTTTCGGGTTGTATATAAGTTCAGGAGTGCTCTCCCTGCTCATAAACGTTCACAAGCTTAGGCTTAGCTCGTAATACTCCCTCGGTTGAAGTGTTCCTACAAAAGATACAAGAAATATTTCTGGTTAGTTTTGTTCCTGAATCCCCGGCAACAGTGCCAAAAACTTGTTCGTTGCTATCGTGATTCGAGCTAGGAGTGTATCGTATAAAATGATTTGGAAAAATAAGTTCTAAGTATGAATGATGCCTTGTTGCGTTTGTGTATTCGTAACGTGTTGATGCGTTAGAGATGTGCAACAGAACGCACGAAACTCCTCTACTGACGTTCAAGTTTTCCTAAATCAGACCCAAGTATAATCCAATTTAGGTTCCTGGTAAGTCCAGGGTCAAACTCAGGGATTCAGATTAAGCTAACCAGACCTTGCATTGTAACTGTTGTAGGGGTTTCCTAAATGTATGGAGAAATGTGTTATTTACACTAAGGTGTTGTGTGTGTGCAAGAAGATACAAAAGGGTTGAGCAAAAAATGATGGATCGTGTGAAAATGGATTTTGATGCAAGTGGTATGCATCAATCTACGTTGAATGTACACGAACTAGAATGTGATGAATGAGATGATTTGTTTATCTTTGTTTATGCGTTAGACTTTATTCAACAATTCTCAATGCGAATAACATACAAAACCTATCTCTAGGATGCATGCATTAAACACAGGATGCAATAAACACCAGTAAGTCTATCTCTAGATGTACTATGCATTCTAACTCGATGCTGGCTTACTTATTCTCTCGAATAATCTAAGCTAAATATGCTTTTACCAATTGATCAAGTTAGCTTAAGCATTTGGAATGAAATTTTGCATGAAGTATAGATGCATCCAACATAAACAAGAAATAAACAATGGCAAAGTGTGATAGATCAAATATGTGAATTTATAAAGAAGCAGATTGTCTTTACAAAAGCAATACTTAATCAGATGAACGGATGAAAGTGATAAATAAGATGAAAGGAAATGAGTCAAGCCGCAGTACAATCTCTTGTCCTCTTTGGCTCAATTCTAGTTGTGTACAATCACTTGTATAAGAATTGGTCGAAGTGTCTCTCTCAAGCTCGGCTTCCTCCGCTCCTTGATCGGCGGTGGTGGTGGTTCTCT